>NC_134457.1:28931022-29235039 GCF_047948215.1 Lycorma delicatula | reverse complement strand
TATAAATTTTGTTTAATAATAAAATATTTTTTTTTTATTTTTAGACCTACATGGAATAGAACTAATAGATAACTCAAAAAAAAAAAAATTGATAATGTTCTCCTAACGGAAAATAAAAATTAAATAATTAAAAATGAATAATATTATATATTGTCCCGTGTTCGCAGCTCATCAGGATATTGAGATTGACAGATGAAAATGTTTATATAATTGCAATTTATTACTTGAAGTACCTAAAAAAAAAAGACAAATCAATAATAAAACAAATAATGAAAAATTGTAAATAAACAAATATTAATTATAGTAATAGAATAATAATAACAGACAACAAAAAAATCTCATAATAATAATAATTAGAATAATGAAAATAATGGCAACAGGAAACAATAATAATATTAAATGTCAATAATAATATTATTAAACAGAGATTTCATACAAAACAGATTTTAAAGTAGTCGTCAGGATTTATTCACATATAGGTAAATAATAAAAACCAGAATTCAGTCCCATTCACGAAAGACATAGCATGACAGCTAGTCTTACCACTTTTAACCACTGGTTTTGCACTAACAGCAACAGTACAATAGATAAGACAAGTATAAAGGGCTTTCACTGCGAATACCTTTGCCGTTCAAAAATAAAACTACCCTAACAGTATATGAATGAAATTTAATACAATATTTCTTTAACTTATAGTCTTACAGTAACTCACCGATCCATTTCTTGTTTTCGTGTACTGATTTACTGTACTTGCCGGACCGGACCCAACTTGAAGCGTGTGAACGATCAACCGAGCCCTTTCGTTTCTATGCATTCCGCACTTTGGTCCGGTAACTCTTCTCACGGAAAGACATGTGTTTATTGTGTGTCAGTGGGCAGTATTACGAAAGACGATTGTTAAACCGACGTGTTACCTTTACAAAAAGGGTTTCTTTTAGCTCCTTTCTGGATGGATTCCTTCCATTATTATATTTTTTACTACTTTCTTCTTAATTTTCAGGAATCTGTTACTCTCGTCCGTTATATCGGTCTTGTTACTATATGATAAATGTCATAGAAAAAAAAAAGATATAATGGTACGTTTAAAGTTAACGTAAAATAACACAAAATACCAGAAGTTTACATTTTTATATTTTAACGAAGAAAAGATTTCAGAGGAGGGATGAAAGGTTGATACCAAAATTGAGTCTTATAAGTAAGAGAAAAGTTTAATTTATGTTAAATGATATAAATTAGAAAGTAAATAGTTAAAAACATTTGTATTTACCTTTTTTGCAATAAACAGCGGTACTAGATAAGTTAAAAAAAATAAAAGGTAAGCCTTACATGGGATTCTTGTTACGTTGAGAATGGCTACGCCAATTTCCGGAGTGACCTTCATCTCATTTCATATCGATTACAGCCTATTTGTTTATAACACTAACATAAATACAGTTAGCTTCAGATTTAAAGTACGATTAACTTAGTCAGTTTCAAGTGTAACACCTGTTTGAAGTACTAGAAACTGTGGTCAGATGTCATAGATTAACAGCTGAGAGAAGTGTTTTCCATATTTAAGTACCTTCACAGAACAGACCTCTGGGTCATCCAGTCACTGTATCATTTTTTAAGTTCGTGACCTACAATGATCTTACCTTATGCACGTCACGTGTGTAGGTATACGGTATACATATTCTACATTGTACATGTACCGTATAATATATACAGTATTTCTTTAATTTGATGAACGTTTTATTCCAGTCAGTGTTATCAAAAGGACTTAGGTTACCTTTTCTAAGTCTATAAATGCTATTTATGTTGGTTTGTTTCTATATAATCTTCTTTCTACTATTAATCTGAGTGCTAAAATTGCTTCCCTTGTCCCTATACTTTTCCTGAAATCAAAATGGTCTTCTTCTGACACTTCTTCCACTCTCAATTGTTCTGTATTCTTCACATTTATCTGCTCCTGCTTTCTTTGGTATCATGACAATAACATGAAGTCTGACAGAATTTCCCATTTTCGTAAATATTACACACCAGTTTGTATAATCTATCAATCGCTTCCTCACCTGCACTGCGCAGTAATTCTGCAGGTAGGGTCTATCCCAGTACTGTTTCTGACATCCAAATCATTTAATGTTCCATTAAATTCAGATCTCAGTATTGTATCTCCCTTTTCATTCTCTTCGTCTTCCTTTTCTTCTTCTATAACAACAGTTTCTAATTCATTTCCTCGGTTAACTCTTCAGTATATTCCACCCACCTATCGACCATTTCTGTCACATTATAAATCAGTGTACCATGTTTATTTAACACATTAGATTTTAATTTGTGTACCAACAAATTCTCCTTAACTTTACTGTATGCTCCGTCTATTTTACCGATGATCGTTTCTCTTTCCACTTCTGAATATTTTTCTTTACTCCACTCTTCTTTCGCTAATTTGCACTTCCTGTTTATAGTATTTCTTAATTGTCGATAGTTCATTTTACCTTCTTCATCACTAGCATTCTTATACTTCTATGTTCATCCATCAACTGCAATATATCCTCTGGATATATTGTAGCCTCTTGATATATTTGTTAGTCAGACTAATAAATGATTCCTGAAAGAATCATTTATTAGTCTGACTCTCAACAGATACCTCTCTGATATGGCTGCACCTTCGATCCAGCTACTCTGTACCGCTGAGCATTCAAGCCTCCTCACCATCGGCAAGATCTTATGATTCATAGAGGGAGTTAAAATATATAAATAATGCATTTCCATTTATACTAGGCTTTTCTAGTTACAAAGATTTCGTGATCAACTTTCATCAGAAAGGTACACTTTCAAACACTTCCATCAGAAAGGTATTGCAACATGGTTGTATGTTGATGAATTTTATCACATTTGTGTCATCAAATATTGTTTTTTTTTTTTAATGATTGTTATTTTGTTTTTTGAGTGAAGGATTAAGATTTCAATAAATTAAATTTATATCTTTCTATAGAATTTAAAAAAAATTGGTTTTATATAATTTAATTTATTTAAATTGATTTTTTTTAAAATAACGTTTTATGCAAGCATGTTATTAACTAACTATAGATAATTGCAAGCAGTTGCATACAATATTTAATTTAAGCATGAAAAATTATATAATGATATATTCTATAGATACATAAACAAATATTTCTACAGTAATTACGTGTGATTTATTTTGCTTCATTTGAAAACTTCAACGCAGTGTTGTTTGAATAGAAGATATGTTATGTTACTTAAACTCTAAAATTAATGGTAGACACACTCTTCGGTTTGAATTTCGGATTTCAACGTCAGTTTGAAGAAGAGAAATATTTCAGTTCTCCTTTACATATGACATAGCGGTAGTGAAAGCATCTCTAGTCTCGCACAACGTTCATAAATCAATCGCAAACCTGAATGTCACTAGCTGTGTACTAAATCACCTTTCTTTACATTTCGTTTTCTTGTTATTCCATTTTTTTTCTATCTTGGGATATTTGTTTTTTATTATATGACCCTACTTTTATTTATACCAATTTTCTTAATAATTTATTCTTTTCTGATGTTTGATTAATTTATATACATATGCGGTGTAATTTAATGATGTATAAAACAAAACTAAATGAATTTTTTAGTGTTACATAAAAAAATATGTGAGCAACTCTTAGAGTAAATTATTATAACTTTATTTTAAAAAATCATTCTAAAAAATTAAGCAAACATTTGCTTAAATTAAGAAAGAAAAGGGTAAACTATTCACCCTTTGCTTTCTTCATATATTGTCTCTTTCTTCGTATATTGTCTCATATTAACAAACTAAGCTCACAAAAAATTCTATCGTATAAATGGCATCATTTTGGGCTCCTAAAGAATGGGAAAAAATCTAAACCGTTACTGTTTGATTATTATGAATAGGGCTGATAAAACAAATAACAAAATAAGAAAATTTATGTTTGTATTTTTGTAATTTTTTTCGTTTATAACGTTATAACATTATATTATAACGGGTGATTCGAAAAGGACTTCACAACTTTAAAAGCATACAAAAAGTTATAGAAATAACTTACAGATTCGGTTGAGGTCTCATTTCATAGAAAAACACATCAAGTTTGTCACCCGACATTCACTTTGGTTTGATATGGCTTCCATTTGTAATGCGACATACATTCCACCTGAAATCGATTTCATTCCGGACTGTAGGCAGCAAGTCGGGCGCGTTACCTCTGCGGCGTTAATTCGAAGTCTTAGCTCAACAAGATCAGTAAGCAAAGGTTGTCATAAAACCATTGTACAATGAAATCCTACAAGAAAAAATCTGGGAAGCGGTTTGACTACGGTGGCCGTGCAATTGGACCTTCATGACCAATCTACCGACCGGGGAATCGAGTATCGAGAAAATGTCGGACTTGTAGGCGTAGTGGTGTTGTGCCCCGTCTTGCTGATAGTAATGGCGTCCATCTCGGTCATTATCGTCTAACTGAGGAATGTGAAGATTTTGAAGGAAGTCCGGATATACGATACCTTTAAGGTTGCCTCCTGTAGGAAGAACGGGCCGTCTTTGTTTGCTTAGAACACAATAAAAATTGTCTTTAGGCTATCACGAATGTGTTGCAAAGTTTCAAGAAGGCTTTTGGTACCCCATGTTCGGCAATTATGGGTTTGTACAGCTTGCCATTGATGTGAAAATTTACAAAAAATTAAATTGTCTAAAAATGTATCTTTGTCTGCAATTTTATCCATCATTTCCACATCAAACTGCTGCCGAGCGTCACAAAAACGTTTTTCGTCATGTATAATGTGTTGAACCTCGGCTAGTTTGTATGGCTTCATGTACAGACATCTACGAAATACGCACCAAACAGTCGTTTGTTTAATGCCAGTCTCAAGTGACGGCACAAGTTGCTTTCTTTGGACTACATGTTAAACTTTCTCTTAGTTGTTCTCCGAGTCTGTATGTTTGACACAACAACCTGTCTCAACGAAGGTTTTGTACTAAGAATAAATTGTACGCCTACTAGGAGGCTTCCTACCGTACTCTCTTCGAAAATTATGTTGAATTGCAGTTGCTGACTGCAAATCTTGAAACCAAAATACACAGCACCAGTAAATGTATCCATTTTTAACAACACTGGTGACAGTGCTGGTAGCCAAATTCGGTACTAATGAAATACGTAAATCAAAACTTGATGTGTTTTGCTACGAAATGAGGCCTCAACCGAATCTGTAACTTATCTAAATAAATATTTATATCCTTTTAAAGTTGTAAAGTTCTTTTTGGATCACCGAAATGACATTAATATTATATAATGTTAATAAAATAATATTAATGTTGTAGGAGGTTCTTTGTACATTTTATAATTTGATAACTTGGTTGATTGTTAGCAGATGTTCTATTCTGAAACTGAAAATTTCGTGAAGAAGAAAAATTCCAACTTTAAATAAATAAATGAACTGTAATAAAACGTTTCAGTATTATAGCTGTGCGATTTTTGAAGTATAAATAAACTCTCTCGGTAAATAATATTAAATTTTTTTTAATATTCTATTTACATTTAAGTATTTGCTTAAGAATTGTAGATGAAATTGAATAGCTTGGTAAATAATAAATAAAAAGAAATCATAGATTTCCACAATATTATGTAAATTCACAGTTCGGATAAGTCATTCGTTCACATAAATTCATGGAGCTAACTACTACTTGTGCTGCACTGAATAGAGTATTCGTACTCTGTTACCATTAATGGCCCAGCCATGTTCTGAATTTCCCTTAGTATAATGTTATTGTTAGTTTGTGCCTCGAAATATAGAATTAAGCTTAGGGTAAATCCATAATTCATGCCTTGAATTATACTGGTTCATGGTAGAGAGAGAAAGAGAGCGAGAGAGAGTTAGAGAGAGGTGTGTGTGTAACCGAAAACGTCCTTTAACCTTGCACAATGTTATTATGTTAATATCTCATACTAATTTCTTCCTTTCCCCGGTTACTTTTGGCCTTTTTGGTTAATGTTGAGAAGAACTTTAACTGTTTTATAGAAATTCGTATAATTTAATTACTAATATTGTTGTAAATATTTATATTGTCATATTACTGATAAAAACAATTATTATTATTTTTTTTTTCATTTATGAGTAATTGATCATTTACATTCTTCTATTGTCAACAAAATTTTTACCAGGTGGTTATTTTCAATTTTTAATTACATAAAAATTATTATTTTCTGTATTGACAAATACTCGGTTTAGTTAATCTGAAAAACGGGATCGACTGGTTTGGATCTGGATTCAGTTACTTTTAATAATTTTTAATATTACTTAGGAAAATGTATTAGGATTTCGTACATTTAGTTAGTACTATTCTTAACTTTGTTAAAGTTAATTATGCAATCATTAGTTATACTTAATCTAAGCTTTAAAGATAAAAACAAATTTGATACTTCATAAATTTTCGCTGAGATATATAACTGGCGCTGTTTAGGCTTTCTATACATAATTAGTAAAAATCTTTACGTTTCGTCGGGGAAGAATAATATTTATAAAATCGAATTATGTTTGCTATAAAACTTTTCTACTAATTTTTATAATATTTTGGGATTGCTATATTCGTTTTTAATTAACTACGAATAAGTGCAATTGGATTTTATAATTAATAAATTCAAATAAAATGTTTAACAAAGAATAAGAAGCCCAGAGTTCGATTTTCAAAAAATGTCTAAGTTATTTAAAAAATATCTTATCTTTGTATTAAAAATAAATAAATTAAAAATCACTATAGTTGGACAAATTACAAAAATGTTATCGTTTTTTGTGTAATTAATTTTTTTTTAGAAAATATAAGAAACCACTTATTTTTGTATTTATACTTTTTTACAGATTTATTTGATTTTATTACTTAATTGTAAATAAACACATTAGCATAATGATAGGTTAATTATCATTTCTTAATCACATAAATAACTGATGCAAGGTGATGTGTAGTAAAACCTTTTGATGTACGTATAAGTCTTTCACATATTTATTTAATAGCAGGTATTTTGTAAGCGGTGTATTGCAAGAACTGTTTCGGACAAAACAACATACACGAAATTGACCGATCGTACGCGGAACTTAACGATTTACTAGTTAACCTCTTCACTTGTTACATCGTGTTCTATTGTAGTGCATCTTAAATCAGTTTATTTAAAAGTTTAAATCTCGTTTATCGTAAATTGTTTATTTAATTCAAGGTTGGTTTATTTAGGATCATCATTACTATAGGTATACATATTTATTTAATTTACATTTAGAATAAATTAATCTTTCGTTTTATTTGTTATTGACTGGTGTCATTCAATTTTGTATTCTTCTTACTGAAAAAGGCACTAGTTTAAAAAGTAATTGTTTTAGAATGTTAAACTTACTGTGCTACATTCTTTTTTTAAATGTAATATCTTAAAATTACTGCCTGTTCATAAGGTAGTTTTTGACATTTTCAATAGTATTTACTACTTTCAGATTTATTCAAATTTAATTTAATCTTTTCTGTTGAAATCTATTGCAACAAATTTGAGCGGGTAGATGACAGAAAATACTTTTTCCCAGAAAATACTTATTTAAAATAGAGCCTACAAAACTACAAATAGGACTAAAATTTTGTTTAAATTTTCAACAAATGTTTCGGTACTTACGTATTAACGCCACCGCAGCTACAGCTTTAATTAAAAACCAAGTAGTCAATCGGATTTCGAAGGAAAATGAACAATCTCTTCATTAATTTTAATAAATGGTTATTTATATTTATTTATTTTATAAATATAATTTAACCAAACTTAACCTACGCTCGCTTCGCTCGCTATCCTTGACTAATTAACACCGTCATTTTTTGAGTAGTTATTTAATAAATTCAGTAATTATTGCAATTATTTATTATTTAAATAATCAAAACACTCCTGTTAATTAGTCAAGATTAGCGAACGAAGAGAGCGTAGGTTAAGTTTAGTTAAATTATATTTATAAAATAAATAAATATAAATAACCAGTTATAAAAATTAATAAAGAGACTGTTTTGAATCTATGTTAAACTCTATATTGGCCCATTTTCCACTGAAATCCGATTGACTACTGTGCTTTTAAATAAAGCTGTAGCTGCGGTGGCGTTAATACTAAGTACCAATGTTTCTTTAAATTTATTTAAAATATTATATACCTGAAAGTTTCTCCTTTTTTAGCCTGCGGGTCCATCATTAGGTACTGCTTCAGAGGATGAGATGAAATGACAGTTTTGTAGCTGTGAAAATACCGTGCCTGATCGGGATTCGAACCCGACCTCCAGATGTAAGGCCGAGATGTTACCACTCATGTAACAGAGGTTGGCATAGTTTCTAGTACTATATATATATATATATATATTTTTTTTTTTTAATTTACATCTGGAATGAATAAATGCTGAAAACTTGTTAATAATGGGGTCCCTTGTGGAATATTATTGTTTAAGAAAAGGTAGATTTCAGTCACGCTTTTATAAATGACTCGTTTAATATATATATATATATATATATATGCAATTTATGTGTTTATATAATGTGTAATAATTATGTAATAATGATGTATAATAATTATGTGTATAATTATATATATATATATATATATATATATATATATATATATATATATATATAATTTCTTTTATCAGAGTATTATTTATTTTATGGGACACTAAATATAAAAATAGGAAGAGAAAAGATAACGAAGGTAGAAGAATTTTATTATTTGGGTAGTAGAAATACTAAAGATGGACGAAGTAGGACGATATAAAGGTAGAAGGAAAAAAATGTGTAGGCAGGCAACGTTTGGAATATGAAAAACAAATTTTTAGGGATGTATGATGTACAGGGTATACCGAGATGAAGCGACTGGCACTAGATAGGGAATCTTGGAGACCAGTAAAATGACTGAAGACAAAAAAAATATTTTATCATATACGTGGTACCTAATTTACCATTGCATTTATTTTTCGAAAGTAATATTTTTAAATTTGCATTTTTAACAAGTAAGACGTTTATTTATTAAATTGTAACCGATTCCGTTTTTGTATCTCTTTAACGTTTATAAGACCCCCCTAGTTTAGTTTCAATTATAAATTAAGTCGACTTTTCTTTTTAACATTATTTAAGATGCGTCTTCATAGCTTACGTCTATTATTCTAAGATTTATTATTATATTAAGATGCATAGAATAGTAATGAGAAGAAAGCCTGAATAGTTGAGTTTATTCCCTTAGCACTTAAATTTATAAAGTACAAAGTGTGTCTTTAGAAAACATGATGGTTAAAAATTCATTTAAAGTATTCTTTTATGTTAAAAAGAGTTTTAAAAAAAAGAAGATACTCATTGTTTTATCTTACGTTGTACTTAAGTCTCCTTCGTCCTAAATAGTTTGTGTTAAGAAAGAAACAAAAAAACAGTACCGGCAGTGATGTAGGCTATATAGATTAATATACGAGTTAATGTAGGCGTCTTCTGTTCTTCAGTTGAAAAGCTTTTGACGCACTCTGTTAACCATTCATTGAACTATTTCTTTTTAAATTATTCATCACCCCATCGAGTGCCGACTTTAGGTATTAATGGTTTTGAATTAATGACAGATAACCGTATTGAATTATAAATATGTAAATATCGAATTGTCGTATTCTTCCTTGTGCAGTATTTAAAATAACAACATTCGAAATCAATTGCTTTTATTTAATCTTTTTCAGTAAATGAACTACGTTTAAATCGACGATCGATGTAAAAAACTATTCTATATGATTAAAACTAATGAATAAAATAGGTTTTGGTTTCTTTTAATTTTTCGCAATCGTTCATCGAAAGCGTTGACTTAGATATTCTTTACAATAGATTTATTTTAACCACGATTGTAGTTTATTTTATTCAGCGTTTTATCAAAGTAAGAAAAAATTCCATCTCCATAGTGGAAGTCGGGAGACAGTGAACGAGACGCATGAACTATCCCCGTTCCTCTTTCGTCTACCCTCGGGGCTAAAGATTTATGTTTGAACAGGGGCCGAGAGTCCGCCGAAGCATAGCGCGCACCACTGAATTTCCCTTCTTCCTTTCCTGTTGCCCCTAGAGCTACTCGGCTCGGTTGCTCAATAACGTATTATAACAACTTCTTTACTGGACACTTCCGCGCCAGACCGAACAGTCGAAAGGATATAAAACTTACATTCATTTGCCCTTTTTTGTAAACGTACGTGTAGGTTTACTAATATAATATTGTGTAACAGATATATTTCACGTTATTATGAATTCACGTACGTTAGTTTGTACGTTTATTTTGCTTTGCATGAGTAATACAAATAAATGGTAAATAATTTTTCGATTTAAGTACCACCGTATTTATTTAAATATGTACGGTTTAAATTTAGGAATTCTTCAATCATCCGATTCTCTTTCAAGCGATTTTTATTGAACAAACCAATGTTTATCGGTGTAAGGTGAAAAATAATTGAATGATAAATTGTAACATTAACCATTATTTATCATGTTATTTACCATCGGTTATTTACCATGTTTTTTAACTATTTGTACAAATTTATTAATTCAATATTTTCTTGTATGACCAGCCACCGTCGATGTGTTGTTACTAAATTAATAATAATGATATACCTAAATCTCATATCGATACTAGAACCCTAGACTTACCAGTAATCTAGACGGCAGTCTTATAGCCGCTACAACGATTGGCTATCTAGTTGTACTGATAAGAATAATATACGCTATTAGTGAATGGAATTTGGCGGTAAAACCTTCGCCGAAATCGTTGTTTCTAAACTAAAATAAAAAAAAAAAAAACAAACCAAGAAAAATGCGTTTTAAGAACAAAAAAATTCAGAATCATCAATTGCTGTAGACGTGAAATATTTATCTGGTATAAATCATCGCTCTGAGTGTTGAAATGGTAAACAATTCAGAGTTCGTGAAATTTGATACGGTTTTCTTTGTCTTTAATTCATTACGAGACTTGTACCTTCTTCAAGAATTAACTGTTTAATTAATTTACGGTGTTTACATATTTCTATTTAAGGCGTTCAACAACAATTGTTTAACCTGAGATAAAATTCGAAATCTTTAGTTATCTTTTAGATTAGATCTTCATCAGTTGACTTTTTATTTGAAAAATAAGAAACTACATATGTTTTTTTAATTATTTTTACAAATTTATCAATTCAATAATTTATTACATGAGCAGCCATCGTCGATATATTGTTATTAAAACGCTAAACCCTTAATCGGATTAGAAGAATAATAGTTTTATTTTTACCTGATTTCTAATATTTATAAAATCGGTATTGTAAGGTTTTAGGATTAGTTAAAGGTACTTAATGAATGGTTAATCTTACGTCAACCTACAACGATCAGACTGAAACCTGCTTCATATTACACCTTTTTGTGAGGCAGAAAAATAAAAAAATAAAATATACAAAATTGCATTTACTGCTGTAATATTTTTAATATAATTAAGCAACCGTACAAGGAGTACCACGCTGTATTCTTTTATTATTTTTTTTAAATCACGGAAAAAATACTCTACACGGTACACGGTTTTCTTACTGTTGTATGATTTTTATCCGTTAATTTCTGTTTTCAATGTTTTTTTATTGTTATTTTTATTAAAGTTGTTAATAATTATTCTAAACGAAAGTTGAAAATTTTGAAATTATGTTTGTTTTGCAAATGTATGTTTTGTAGGGTTTTGTCGTGACCGTTGATGTGGATAATTAAACCTTCTCTCAATCTGCCTACCCCCCTCCCTTTCTTTTCCCTCATGCATGGGCCAAATACCTATCCCCTCCCTTTATATATATATATAAACACATACACACACACACACACACACACACTTAGTGGTTAACAACATGCTACTACGGGTAAAGCTAACAGTCCTACACACACACATGCACACTGACATGTACGCCAATCGAATGTCAACATAAATAATTGCTTCTCTTGTTAATTCCGCCTTTATGCCAGTGTTAGTAGTCGTAGTAATAATAATAATAATAATAAGAGTACAACCAGTAATAATAATAATAGTGATACAGCATTGCGTCTGTTCCCACGGGGTTGTCTGTTTTACTAACAGTTCTGCATAACCCTTCCTTCAGTTTATTCCCTATGTTAATTCTTTACAGGATTATTAATTGCTAACAAACACGCATCAAATTTAAAATGCAATCTATTTTCAAAATTTGAATAAGATATGTACACTGGGATATATGTTTTAACAATTTTTCTCTCCGCAAATATTTGTTGATATTCACCCCTCCTCTATTTGCTATTAAACTTTATTTGTGTGTACGTATCGATCTAAGTCATCTTTATTTCTCATCATTTATTACATTATTATTTTAAGATCTATTAAAAAATTTTGTCCAATTGTTTAATGCTTTTTAATGAATATATGCATTTTATTAATTAAAGGCAATATATTTTTTTTTATAAATTTTCAAAATAATTTCCACTACTTCTCCATCCTTCGAAAACAGTCTTCAAGAAACCCTTCCCGATGTTTCGTCGGAGATCTGGGCACACTCATTGTTTCAAATCCTTATTTATACCTGACCAGAAACGCTTCGTTTTCAAATTATAGATTGCGAAAGATATATTATAGCCCTGATTTCTGCACTAACGGTAAAATGAGACCAAACTTTAAATTAAAATGTTTTCACTGTGATCTGAAAAAATTAATAAAATGATTTGTTTTGATCTGAAAAAAATTAATAATGCAGGACACACAACTGTATCTTTAGTAAATTCTGGTAAAGTTATTGCAGGACATAAAAACATTTCTGTCACAAAATACAATTTCTTTGATATGATTTCCCTATTTCCCTATTTTTTAAATGCTACCTTATGTCATATTTCGTTACTTTTTTACATTCTTAAATTTTTTACAGTTTTATTTCCGGAACAGCAATTGCGACATGTAACATTTTTTTAAATGAAATTAAAAAATCAAAACGTAAATTAAATTAAATTCTGTAGTTACATAGATATAAGTTTACAAATTTACCATTTTTTTTTACAAAAGTGTTCAAAGTGAGCGCCCTGCGCAGCGATGGACTTTTATGCTCGAGTGATAATATTGTGAGTCAGCTGACGCAAAACGATAGTTTTCTCAATACCGTCGATTTCTTGTTGAATATTTCCCTTCATTACATCAATTACCCTGGGATTCCATTCGTAAACTCTGTCCTTCAAATAGCACCAAAAGAAAAAATCGTAAATAAATAAATATGGAAAACGTGGAAGCTACCGTACTTTGTTGACAGATTGTTTTTTTTTTTTTTAATTCTTCGTACGAAGTAAAGGAAATATTGTCATCGCGAAAAATTTCGTTTTTCAGATTTGAACGGAAATATCCATTTTGACTATCCCTGAATCCATTTTGACTAGTTTCGCCGTGATGTATGTAAGTACGTACGTACATATGTAGGTATGTATCTCGGATAATTCAAAAACGATTAGGCGTAGGTTGTTGAATTATCCACAACGATGTTGACAACATCGTTGTGGACCTCCCCGTTTGATTGCAATCGACTGAGCCGAAATTGCCCAAAAAAGCCAAAAAAAATCCAAAGCATTTGGATTTTGGACTTTTTCTTAACTGCAGTAATATGTCCTCATTGAGAGCTTTTCAACAATATAAAGTGGTATTTATTTTCATTGGTTCCAGAGTTATGTCAAATAAAACGTTAATTAATGAAATGTTTAAATCTTACAAGAGTAAGGCACATCGGTTCGAATCCGACTTCAATTCCTTTTTTTAAACTTTTTATTTTAAAAAATCTGTAATAAAATTTAAAAGGCGTGCAAGGTGTCCACATCAGATTTTTTTATAAAGCCGCAAAACGCGTACGAGTGAATCGTTGTGTATAGCACGTTGTTCCGTCTTAAAAGAAACAGTTATTTTTCTCCAATCTGTTCTTAGCGTAAAATTCTTCTTTAATTGGGCGGTACACCTCTGTATTGACAACCCGGTAAAAAATATTTTCCCCATTACCAGAAACAACACACCAGACACCGATTTTCATTAAATATCCATCTAGTGAGAATTTTCAATCATCCAATACCTGGTGTTATCTTAATTAAAACACACTCTGATAAATTAAACTCTGCAGGATCTTACATGAAATTCAATATTGGGTATATCTCTCCATCGTAGCCAGAAGCAATAATCAAAACTTTCTGTTTCTATTCTATTAAGTTGCAACATTACGTGAAAGAAAATTTAAACCGTGAAGAATCTTACGGCAAGTTGTTTATTTTACACGGCTTTATTGAGATAATTTATGTATAAATTTTTTTTGGGACCGTCAGAAATTCTTTTAATATCGGCTATAGCCTCTAGAATCCTAACGGAAGATTGCCTCTCTCGTTTTACGTTTGAAATCGACCTCGTTGTATGTCGTTTATTAACTAAATCGTTTTTCCTACTTTTTCTTGAGATCCGGAAAATTTTCCGCAGATATTTGATGCGTTTCTTGTAAGGATATAGAACATTCATAAGCTTCCACTATAGCAACTCTTTCCTCGGTCTAATAAGGCATTTTAGAAAAATATCGCTGTTAAGAAAGAAACTATACTGCATTGAAGCGTGACAATTTACAACTGAAACCATGGACGCAAAAGTAACATATATATATAAACAATAGTGGTGAACATTTTACCAAATAATGTTAAATGACCAAACCGGTGTTAAAATGTGACACAAATAACAGTTCGAGTCGGTTCGGTTTGGTTTGTTCATCCTATAAGCTCGATATAATATTGTAGCGATTATGTATTATAAAATCATTATAACTTTTTTTTTCCTAGCGTGCACGACTACTTTTTACGTTTTTTTTATAAACATTTACTTGTACCACACATGATTTATATAGTATCTTCTTCAAATGATTAATTAACTACAGTGCAGCGTAACTGAATGTAACACTAGACATACAGGTTAAAATGAAAGTCTCTAATGATCAACTGTCAGTCAGTTATATGATCTTTTTTACCGCTAACTAGTCTAATCGTAGCACTAGCGCTCGCTCAGTTATCTCGGTAGGAGTAAGTAATAAATCATACCGTCCTATCAGTTCATTCACGGTTAGATATAACGTGTATTCCCATTGGTCCTTTCATATTTGCTAAATACGAAAAGATAATCGATTGAAATTTACTTAACAATTAGGTAGAATTATTTTAACCGCCGTAATTTCGGAATCTTTTATTTTTGTTTTTATTCCGGTGTCGTTAATTTTTACGTTGACATATAATTATTTGAATAATAGTTTATTTTTGTATTAAATCTTTTAAATTGACGATAGATTGAATTAAATGCTGAAAACAATGTTATTGTCTCTTGTCGTGATGTACCTAAGGGCAACTAACTGTATATTTTTCTCCTGTCTAACCATCACTTTTCTCTTTTCTTGGTCGTCAGAAAAGTACTGTAATGTAGTGCGATATTACCCCAGGATAGTTTCTTAATTACAGAAATCTTTCCCTATTTCTTTTTCCTACCCCTACTGGACAAGCCCTCAGGATGTAGAGAGAGACGGTAGGGAATAAAAACTGATTTATTAAGAGGGGGAGAAATCAATTTTCTTTTATAAATTATCTTCAATTTTACGTTTTACGATTTCCTTATTACTTTAAGGCATAATTATTGTCTTATCGTTTGATTAAATCTACATTTTTATTTTATTAATTATTCATTTTATTTATATATCCTTAATATAATTTATTTAGATCATATTGTAAAATAATTTTCTCCTTGCTTTTCTATAAGTTAAGTATTAGGTTGATGTATAACGTGAAATTATATAATGATCATTTTTTAATCCTAAAAGACAAGTTTGACTAAGACACAAATCGTATATGGCAAAAATTAGTTAACACTAACAAAAGAAAACACCTGATTTGAGATGTTATTATTTCATTCAAAAAACGTCGTTGAAAAGTTTTTTGTATTTTTTACATTTATGTATTAAGAATTAATTTAAGCAATAAGAAATATATCGTGCTTTGTTTTATAAAATCGTGTAAAATTTGCAATTTTTGATTGGGTATTTTTGTTATATGTAATTTTCTAACTCGTAACGTTGGCGAATAATTATTTTTTTTTTTTTTTCAATAACCGAAGCTTAAATTCAGGAGTTAATCGTTTACTTTGGTACTATAACCAGGCATTAATGAGCGAATGTGTACATAAGACACAATGTTTACTCCCTTTAAATTAGTCAAAATGTCATTGATATTATGATATTAATGAACGAAATATTGACGTTACAATTCGAATATTATGGATATGTATTCATAATAAATTTTTCAATAAAACTCTAGTGAAGTCTGAAAAATTGTTTACCGTTCTACTGGATATTACCATTTCCGTGTAATTGTAGTAATATGCAAAATCATTTGTTAACTAATCCTTACTGCCTGTTTTAGTGCAGTTATATAATATCTACAGGGAAAGTTTTTGGTCATATTTAAGCTGATCGACAGAAAATTATTGTTCAATAATGTATGAATAGTATACTGTTCATACAGTATTGAACAAGTAGCTGTATGAATATCAGCTGTACTGTTTAAATACAGGTCGTTTCATAATGTTCTTTGGAGTTTCGAAAATTCATTAACAAAAAACTATTTCACTCATGAGAATAAAACAAGTACTGTACGAAAGAGTACTTCAAATAGTTTTTTCCACATATAATAGGCAGTTAGTAAACCATTTGCTCGCTAGGCGTCGACAGTAGAGAAAATGGCTGCCACGGGAAGCGAGTAGTCATTTTGTGTGTTAGAATTTCACTTGTCAAAGTCAGTAATTTCTGGGCAACTTGCGTTTCGGTTGAAATTTCATAAGGAGCCACCAAGTAACAATTCAATTCGTGCATGGTATAAACAATTCAGTGAAACTGGTTGCTTGTGCAAGCGAAAATCAACTGGTCGTCCATCAACCTCAGAAGTCAATGTCGAACGTGTGCGTGCAAGTTTCATTCGCAGCCCGTCAAAATCGACTGCGGCTGCAGGCAGAGAATTAAAAATTCCGAAAACAACAGTGTGGGGAGTTCTCCGTAAACGTTTATTATGCAAACCGTACCGTCTTCAATTAATCCAGCGTCTTTCTGATGGAGATAAAGCAAGTAAGCTCGATTTTTGTTTACAGTTACAGGAAAAGATGTTGTTAGATGAATGAAGGTTTACTAAACAAGATAATTTTCAGCGATGAAGCTACTTTCCATATTAGCGGCAAAGTAAACCGTCATAACGTGCGAGTTTGGGGAACTGAATACCCACAAGCTTATGTGGAACACTTCGGGATTCTGTGAAAGTAAACGTTTTTTGTGTGATCTCTCGTTGAGGCAGTGAATGTGCCGTTCTTTTTTATGGAAACGACAGTAACCGGAAGGATATACCTGGATATGTTACTATTATGGCTTATGCCTCAGCTACTCAACGACTTCATTTCCAGCAAGATGGTTGTCCTGCCCGTTTTCATAACGAGGTTCGACAGTACCTTAACACAACATTTCCTTGGCGCTGGATAGGACGTGCGTCTTAAGAAGACCAGAACATTATGCTGTGGCCACCAAGATCACCATACCTCACGCCATGTGATTTCTTTCTCTAGGGTTACGTGAAAGATTAGATTAGACTTTCGTGTTGATGTGTGCCGTGTTACCAGAGGAGCACATATTGAACATTTATAGAATTTAACAAAAACTGTTTGAGTCCCTGCATCATCTCGTACAACTTTCATTATGGTAAGTTAAATACTTTTTTGTACTGAATATTTGTAACTCCTAAGAACATTATGATACGTCCACAATGTGTGAACAATACACAGTTCATAACGGTTAAGACACCTTCATTTGTTTAGAAATTTTGGATCGGACGTTTCCCTATTGAATAACATTTTTTCCTGTCTACCTGATATGGTTAAGATAGCATATTGATTTATCTTATTTTCTGTCAGTTATTATAATTTCAATTAATAATAAATAATAATTATTTATTTATCCTTTGATTTACAAGATTTTTCTTGGTAGCGTTATTCCAACTTTAAAATTTAGTTTTAAAATTTTACCTGGTTATTTATGTCTTGAATGTATATTTTAAAAGTACTGAAACCATTGTTTTGAGATTGTATGTCTTTCGGAATAAACATTTTTTTTTTGTAAATACGCTGATTGTTAGCTAAATTTAGCGGTTTAAACAGTTATTAGCTATAAAATGATATGTATCATGGCTTTTTTTATTGATTTTTACTTCCTTGTAAGAAGTAATGGAAGTATTGTGATCGCGAAAAATTTCAGTTTTCAGATTTCAATTGAATTATCCATTTTGACTAGTTTCGGCGTGACATCTGTACGTATATAACTCAAAAATGATTAGCCATAGGATGTTGAAATTTTGGATTTAGGATTGTTATAACGTGTAGGTGTACACCTCCGTTTTTGATTGCAATCGACTGACCAAAAGTGTCCAAAAACTCTTTGAATTCTGGACTTTTACTTAACTGCAGTAATAAGCTTTCATTGAGAGATTTTCAACGATATATGATAAACGGTACTTATTTTTTTAATTGGTTCCAGAGTTATAGCCAAATAAATATATTAATGAAATATTTGAATCGTACAAGGGGAAGGCACATCAGTTCAAATCCAACTTCATTTCCTTTTTTTTTAACTTTTTTTTTTATTTTATTTTAAATATATCGATTTTTAATTAACCTCTGATTGTAAAAAAATATTTACAATAAATAATAACTCGTTAATAATAAAAAAAAAAATATGAAAAAAAATCAGAAGTTATTAGTGAAATAAAGTTTTATGGACTTTTAAAAATATGTATATGTAATTTAATAGGCATTATTACATATGTGTATATTTAATACACATATGGTCGTTTCACATTACACATTTGGTCAGTACACATATTTGGTCATTTAATATTATATGAAAATTATAATTTCGAATCGTAATGTTTTTTGGATTTTCTAGTTTAATTACTGTTTAATCTATTTAATTATTCTGGAATTTTTGTTTACAAATCTGTGGGTATTTAAAGGTATTTGCAGAGAAATTACAAATATAATCTAACCAAACTTAACCTTTGCTCGCTAGTCAACGTTAGCGAGCGTAGATTCAAATACCCACTGATTCGGAAGAAAATACTGAAAAAAAGTGGCTGTAGGATTTAGAAAAAGTATCGTTTTTTTAATTAAGCTATGTATGATTATTTTTATTAACATAGGTCTATTGTTTCTTTTGTTTCAGGTGAGTTGTGTCAACTAGAATTGAATATCCCTATTAAAACACCACTCATTATTTTAGGTAACAGTTTTTTATTATTTATTTATGCAAGCTAACGTTCAGTAATAGCTGATATTTGATAATAAATTTTTATCGTGTGAAAATGCCTGATCTGAATTCGAACCAGAAACCTCCGTCTAAAAGGCAGAGACGCTACCACTTTGCCTGTATTTTGACAGAGATCAAAACTTTTGTATGATAGGTACCTTTAAAGGCTGAGACATTATCACTACGTCTATTATTTTTTTAAATGAATATTTGTGCGATGTAGTGGATTAATGTTATTGATTTTTCCTTTTTAAACTGAAAAAGAAATATGTTATACAAGGGTTAATTAATTATATCACATTTTAACGTATATATGAATTATTTTTTTATGTTATACATTGTTAAAAACGTGGATTATAATATTACTCTGTTTAGTTAACGCATGTTCGCGCGCGCGCACACGCACACACACACACACCATAGATACATTGTAGATATTTTATACATCATGTATTTATTATATTAAAAAAGAATTTATGTATTTCAAAATCTTACTTAATTCAGTTGGATTTTATGAAAAATCGAGAAAAGGCCATATTTTACTAATGTTTAATTCGTTATATTTCATGATTCTTAGAAATTAAAATTACTGGTAAAATGACTTACCAAATTTTATAATTATCAAATAACGTTTGTGGTCCGGGATCTATAATTTAAAAAAAAAAAAATCGTAAAAATTTCTTTATAGCCTATATATATGCAGTATAAACTTTCAAATGTTTTTAAAAAATATTTTTTAATTGAAACAAATTTAAGCAAAACAACAAAACACATAAATTTCAGTTTTAAGAGATAGAAGTTAATTTTTTGAAAAAACATTTTTTTGTATTATTTATATAAGAATTGTGGGTAATAAATTTGCTTTAAGAAGTTTTCTGTAAAGTTTTTCTGAAGAAAATCAAAATTGTTTTTTTAGCAATATCCCCCATTCATTTAAATTTTGGAAAGGATTAAATACATTCAATGCTTCACATATATAAATATTTGAACTCGGTATAGTCAATCCTGAGATATAAAGCCAAAAGTACTGCGACACGCATATGTACGCACTTGCATATACGTAGGTATATATACTATCGGTTCTACATAAACAAGTTGGATACTAAAATACAAAAATCTGTAAAAAACCAAATACCACTTTTTTGAGATTATCGTAGTTTCCCTTTTATAGCTATTCTAGCTATACTCATCGAGAAAGTAATAAATATATTATTCTTCATTGTTTTATGTTAATAATTTTCATGAAAATAGTATTTTCATGAATAGTATTTTTAAGCGGACATTTTATTAAGTTGTTATCTAATACTGAAAAATATTATCTGTATTGACATTTTATTATTTATTTGGTTAAAACGAATGAATAATTAAAGCTTATTAATAAAAAATTCCGGTCTACCATATTCTTGAATGTGATAAAATGTAGAACTAGATTATTTTTCTGCTTCCAGCTATTCAGATTCTTTTTTTTCGGTTTTTTTATTTTACAAAAAACCTAACCAAGGCCCAGAAAAAATTTTCTGGAGCAGCACCCCCACTAATTTTAGCTACGAGCCGCCATTAATTTTTACATCAAGCATTAAATAGATTGGTTTTTTGTATTCATAAAAATTTGATTTTGAACTCGTATTTACCAGGTTTCATGTTATTACTTTCATAGCTATTTTCTGGTATTCAACTGGAAAAGTTAGGTACCTCAATGAAACGTGTACGAGTAAAGTATCAGAGGTAATTTTACACTTTCAATTATCAGTTACATCCACTAGTTTATGATAGAATTATACACAATAACTGTAAGATAATATGAAACAAATAAATGAACATATTTAGGGCGGGTTTTGTGCTGATAATATTGATGCGAATTTGAAGAATTCTTTTTATAATGAATGATGGGCTACTTAAGATATACGAGCAATTTTGTCTGAAATACAGAGTCTGTAATAAATAGTGTCAGTGGTGTAGCGGCGATAAAATAGAACACAATAAGACACGTACTGGATGGAATCGCAGTTGATGCCAGCTCTTCAAGGATGATGGTTTGGGATAAGGGAAGAGAAGAGTGGAGAGTAAAGCTTCTTATAAAATCTAAGCTGATGGCAGCTTATCTGCTGTAAAGATCGCATTTCGTAGAACGGTTGTCGATAAACGCTTCGGCGGCGTTGCGGTTACAAATTCTTCCACCACCATCATACTAGCGATAAGGCAGTTTGTATAATGTAGACGTTATGTGCAGAGCTCCAAATGGCGACCCGATCCGTGCCATACATTACAGACTTTTTCCCGAGTTTTACACTCCCCATCCACTCATTAAATGACATAACCCTCACCCTTTTTTATTATATATATCTTTTTTCCCCCTTTTTTTTTTTGTAACTTGCATGAATGTCACCGCTTCATATCTTTGGTAGTAATTCAAGTGAACTTTTTCTTCATCTGTTCAGTATTATTTGCTATTCTTTTAAATTTCCTTCCCGTTCTGGCTCTGTTTTTACAGCTCCTTACTACTTCTAAAATGTTTCATTTTGATAACTGAAGTTACGTAATATTTCAAAGAATCATTACGTTAATGCCCGCTTAAAATCAACAATTACTGGCCCTTAAAGTACATTTCTGAAAATTATAGATATTTTTATATTTATGTAAAACGGTTTGAATTAACTAGGTTTTCTTTCCAAACAAAAAAGAGAAAGATGTATTGAATTTTAAAAATAGCAGCCGATTTTTAATTATTATGTTATCATATCCATCGAATATTAAATGAATAATCTTATTTTCGGGTAAATGGGAGAAGAAAAATTTATATAAATTTTGATAGTAATATTCCCTTGCCGAATGTATAGGGATGTATTTTTTCTTTTCCTTCCCCTATGGTATTCCTTCAGAAATTTCATAAAAATGTACCCGATTCTTGCCTTCATCTTTCTTATCTTTACTTGAATTCATTCCACTTATCTTCATTGTAACATCCGCTCAGTCGCTTAAAGTTTGGTCTTCGTCTGCGACTCTTTTTCACAAGTTTCGCTTCCTAACTAACCTCATCCTTCTTTCCTCACATTCCTTCCTCATGACTGAACGTCTCGAAAGGATATCTTTCTCTCTGTTTTTTCCACATTTTGTTTCTTCTTAAACTGTTCTTGTAATTTATTTGTATTTCTCCCATATCTAATTTTAATTAATAGTTTTTTTTGGAAATCTCTGTTCCAAAAAGTAAGGTATATTTAGGGTTAATTACAAAGTTATATAAATATATCTTCATTTTTTTTTTCCTGTCTTATTTCCTTCCTTAGAATACGATTAAATATTTGGTAGTTTACTTCAATAACTTTCTTTGTTCTATTTATTCTTTCCAGTATAATTCTACCTCCATTTCACTCTTGAGATCGTATATTTCAGTCATGACTTATCACAAAGTTTTTATTTTCTGAAATCACCGATCGACGTTCCCGGTAGCAATTGAACTTTGACAGGGCATTATTGTACCCGTTTGCTGTACTTGAATATATTGGTATGAATTCCAAAAACCGTAAATACTTTTAAAGTTTTCTTTTTTTTATTATTAAATTTATGAAAAAGTTTTATTCATATTATGTATATGAATTGTTTGATGAAATCACGTGTAACCATTCAAGTTGTTTTAATTATTAAAGTCTTCATTTAATTTATTTATTAATTTATTTTAAAACATGTAGAAATTATTCTCTTAAGTCATCGACTTACAAAATTGAAATTTAATTATTTTTGTTAATATTTTAATTTTTTGTTAATTGGTACATTTTTAATTGTTATAAATTGTTTATAATTGTTATAAAGTTTTCCCACAAAATATTGTTACTTACATCGGAAGGAACCCTCTGACAAATAACTAAAAATATTTCGTTCAAAAAGTTTTAAAAATTGTATTTATTTTAATATTTTTATCTTCTGATATTTTTTTAACAGTGTTTATAGTTTACAGAAGCAATTTTAAACAAGTTTAAAATTGTTTCTGTGAAAGTTGTAATTCATTTTATTTTATTTAAATACGTACCTATAATTATTTATAGGTACAACTTTACGGGATTGCTTGAAATTTTTTTGATAAATAATTCCTGAGAATGGATATGTAAAATGCTTCACCAAAAGAGAAGCGATTATACGTTTTTGTTACATACTAGCGTACCCGTTGTAGCTTCTTCCTTGCTGTATGGTTACTGGCATTTCCCGTCGCGGTAAGGGAATGTTTTGGAGGTCAGTTATAAAAAATATCAGTATGTAGTAATTTCTTCAGAACAACAGTTTAGGGAATATAGAACCTGAAAATTTGAATTATCTTAAGACTGAGGGTCTCAAAATAGTTAAACTTCATCTTAAAAATGTTAGTTATTGCTGGTTAGCCATTTTTCATACGGGTAAAAATGTATTTTACCTGCTTCTTAGCGTTATTCGACAAACGCCATTAGAAGGTACTTCGTTTCTCATTTTTTTAAATGTTGTTTTATTTTGTTTTTTAGTAAAGTAACCGGAAGGAGGTGCAGCCAGTCGAGTCGCATGTACAGTAACAGTGGCAGTGGCTATGGCTGTGTTAGTTGAGCTGCCCCGCTGTACACAGTTGCACCACTTCAAATCAGAAATTCAAAAAACTCAGAAATGGTTTTTATATATTTATCTGAGGAGTATTTGCTAGCCCAAATCAAGTAAAAATTTTATTTAGTGTAATCAAATATGGGGAAAATTAGCAATAATTGTACAAAATATTTGAAGGTATATACATACAACATAATATTATTATGTTACGTTTCTTCAGCCCTTTCAAGGTCGAATTTCGGAAAATTTAGGAACTGGTTTTTAGATATACGCATAAAGATTATACACACCAAAAATCAAGTTGATATCATTTTCGTTATCGAGAAATTAAAAAACATAGTTAATTTCATTGTTACTTCATTTTAACCCTTTTAAATGTTCAATGTATCTCTTTTAAATGGTATTCAATATATGAAACTAATAACACGTAAACAATCCCGGGAATAATAATGATAAATTGTCAAATTTTCAGGGAAATTAGTTAACTAGTTTAATTCTTAGGCACACACAAAACGAAGATTTTCTTTTACTTATTTAGAAGATATATATGTCTACATACTTTTTTCTAAGAAATAGCACATATAGGTTACAATTTAGATAAATTGAAATATTTCATTAACGTAAATTCATTTTTCAAGGTTCGTTTAAAGCTTATGTATTTCACAAGTAATTCCATACAAACATTAAAATAGACACAAATCGTTGGTAACAAAACCATTGAAGCGAACGCTCTTTTGCTTTAGTTTTCTATGAAATACAAAGATAAGATGAAAATTAAACGCAACGTGGGTATTACTTCCATTCATAACTTTCATACAGTACATAACACTCGCTACGAAAAATTACGTCATTCGCCTACCAAAGATAATCCTGATGGTACTCTTATAAAACATTATATTACATTTTTTATATCTCGAGGATAGCTTATTCGATTCTTATAAATGAAATATCGAAATAAAATTCTGATTTCTTTTATTAATTTCTCTCAGGAACCGTATGGTTAACGTTTGTATTACTTAAATTTGTTATCGACTCAAATATTATTACATGAAAATGGCGCTGTGAAGTACGATATATTTCATGTCTTTTCTGCTCATATAATAACTGAGCACTTTAAATAAATACGTTTTAAACCGTCCACAGATGTTATTAAAAAGTTTATTGTAGATAAAAATCATTCAGTTTTAAGCGAAAATAATATTGAGATATACTTTCCAAGCATATAGCTTTGTATTTGCGAGTATGATGTTTTAACAGAGATATTTAACGCTTTAATGTTATAAGCAAGTTATTCCAGAACGCTATTTTCATTAATGGAAAAGTTATCAGTTTTATTTTGTTGATATTTGGAAAATTTATTTTTCTGACAAAAACTAGCTGCTTTGATCTCTTAATAAATTACTGTATATAAATTAATTTATAAACTAACTACGAACACCACTTTGGCATCCTCTCTAGAGTAAAAAAAATTGTAAAACCTTATTAAAAGCGAACTAGTTTTATACCTCCGAGTAGTGATTTTCCTTAAGAAGTACTTCATATGTATTCGATGTCGTTATGTTTTTTCGTTTGATTTTATCAGCTGTCAGTTTTTAAAGGTGTGTTTTCTATTTTAATTATTTTCTATGGCTTAATTTTTATAGTCATTATTTACGTTAATAACATTTTTTTTTCTTTTGAGGCATAAAATTACTTTTTTAACCATTTCTTACACATAAATTATTAACGAATTAAAACAAAATTTATGTTCAACTATTAGGTCGCCAGGATAATACGATATCTTTTTAGCAACCCTGAATTCAGTTACACATCTTATGCATACACAGTCAAAGATGTGATTGTACTGTCATTTTGTTTGAAGTTACTTACTTTTACTTTCCTGTCTAGATAGCGCTATAGCTCTAGAAGGGAAAATATTGTAATCGGTCCAATTTGGGCATATGCGGTTGTCACCGGATTTTGACGTTTTGACACCTAAGGAACCCAAAAAAACCGGATGGAAATTTTCCGGATATTAATATTCGTATGTTCAGTATTGGCCTCTAAATCACCTTATATCTCCAGAACTACTGAACCGATTTTTATCAAACTTGGTCAGATTACTTCTGTATTTTAATGGCATTGATGCCATTATTTTTTCAAATTAAAAGGTCAAGGGGATGAGGCTACAGAGAAGTGTCACCCTAAGTATCTCGAGATTTCGCTTAATGAAGGTCATATTTTTTTCTTAGGCACATTTGTTAACAATTAAAAAATAACATTTGCAAAAAGAATTTTGCGAAATCGCACTCTCACCCCAAAAAATGCTATAAACTGCTGCTATGTTGTGACGTCACAGGTAAGCGGTAGAATTAAATAATTGAATAATATTTAAAGTGTAAAAAAGTAATTTGATCTAGGAACTCGATCGTCCGGTCGACTGGGTACCTCGTACGTTAAGCCTCGCGGCTGCACTACTCTGCCGATATTTGTTTGTATATAAGTTGTGAAATTACATTGGTTTAGTTAGTGCCAACAGTCGCCGTTATTACCGCGACACCCACGCGAATTAAATACGGTATGAGCGCGGACTTTAGATAGAATCATTGAATTAAATAAACGAAAAAATATATTTAAATAAAATGATAAATATCTTAAACTAAGTTTTGTGTGTAAGCCGTGGATCAGAAATAACCCACAGTTGTAGGATTTTCAACTGGATCAACTAAGTCCTAGCACTGTGTTGTTAGGTTTTTTATTTTCATGTAATTATCCTTAAACAAAAAATCAATAAGAAAAATGTATATCTTACTTGTAATCTCGATTATATGTTTCTTCATTCTTGCTTACTATTTTAGTTAATGTAAAGAATGATTAAAAAGTAGGTGTAATGCAAATGTTTTACTGAAAGGTAAATTTTCTTCTTAAATTGCGAAGGCTGATTTTCTTAAGGCAGCGGAGAATGTTTTTTATACATGAATAAAGTAATCGGTGATATTATCTGACAAAATAATAATTTCTTTTGTTAACCATTTTTCCTAATTATCTAGTAAATTGTTAATCTATATTTACCTTTTCACCTTATTTCTGAATAATACGTTTTTGTACGGTTTAATAATAATTTTTTTTTTGTCTTCAGTTATTTGACTGGTTTGATGCAGCTCTCCAAGATTCCCTATATATATTATAATAATAATTATAAAAATAAAATTTAATTTGTTAAGTCAAAATAAATTGTACCAAAACTATATATAAAGTAAGTATAAAACGTTATAATCTCAAAAACCTTCTACGCTTAATTTATTCATACCTTGTAGGCATTATTTTCTCTATTTTATGTTAGTTGATCTTGGCGTATATATTGATAAACTTTATATTTTTCGATGGAAGTTACTTTTTTTTCCAGGAAATGGTAGTTGAACCGAGTAGATTTCAGAAATCTTTGTACGTAAGAGTGAAGAGGGAAGAGTTGTGAGATAAGGAGGTTAGCGTTATGGAGCACTAAGATGAGTTGAGGGGAAAACAGGAGTGTCGGAATCAGTTAGGAAGGAGTTCCCGAGGGACCCACCGCCGGACCTAACTGATACTCTCTATCTATCCTTCCCTCCCTAAAGGATCCAACGATCCGCTTGCATTCTTGTGTTCTTTTTTATTTGACATTCGGTTTCGGTAGAGAAAACAATTACATTACTTCGTTGAATGTACGACTTAATACTTTCAAACTTCTAAAATTTATTGTTAATGTAATGAATCTGTCTTATTTATCGACACAGAAGATAAATTTCAGATTTTTTCTTTGAATTTGTTGCCTGTTTTATAATTTTTTTTTTCTTGTGAAATTTAATATATTATTTTTTACTTGATGGTTTATTGGATTTTGATTATTTTTTTTAATCTGTTAATCTGATTTTGATGAAGATGTCAGAATGGAATATTTATAAAACGAAAACTGCTATATATGAGTTTTTTATTTCTTAAACAGTTCACGATGATTAAAATGTAATAATTATAATTTGCCTAAAGAAGAACTTTTGCCATTTTCTGTTTCTTTTTTCTTTACTTCTCCATGTTTTCAATACGTAGCTAATGCATGCTGTATATGTATATTAGTAAGCTATTAAACAGTTCAAATTTACAATAACTAATTTTGCAGGAACAAAAATGTGTATATGATTTATATTTTATTTCTGTTATGTTCTTATCGACTTAAAAAAATCGTAACTTTTTAAAGTGGTTTTAAACATTTGGTTGAAAATGTATAATTATAGACTGTGAAAAAATTTTGTTAAAAATACAATTTTTTTGACAATGTCACTTTTAATTGTATTCATAGAGTCCACCATACAGGAATATCTATTTAAAACGATTAAGAATCGGTAATTTATCAGTAAATTAATATTTTCATGGCAGTGGAAAATTTGGTTAAGTTGGCAGTGTAAAGTGATGGTAGAGTTACTGTTTTGTTTCTTTTTCTTTGTGACGGGTTTCTCTTTTCATTTATAGCTGCTTTTAGTTAATGTTTTTTGGTTGAAACACAATTTTTTCATTATCTTAACACATCAGCCATTCGAAATAAAGGTTTACTTGAAAAATGTATTCCTCTTTAAATGTTAAAAGATTTTTTTTTGGTAAATTTATTACAGCTTTTTTCAGTTTGAGTTTAGTATCGTATATTAGAAAAAAATATGTAGTTCTCGTTATAATTTAAAACTTTTTTTTATTAAATCAGATTGGCTGATTTTTTTGAAAGGTTACTTATCATACTCTTTAGTATATTATGCATCAAGCCTATAATGATAGCCATTAATGCACGTGTGAAAAGTAAGCTACAACACGAGCCTTGGCGAATATCGTAAACTTTTTAAGAGTGCATTTATCCCATTATAAAGAGTTGCATACCGGTTTTTCTATATCGATTTAAATCAATGATAGAATGTATTCTTTACGGAATATATTTTGTTTAATTTTTCAAAAAATACATTACAATACATTAATGTGGCAATAATTTATTAGTCATAAGTTCCTTTCCTTTAACATCGATTGGTGTTAAAGACGTTTCTTCTTCAGAATGCGAAATAATTTTCAAAAGTATAAACAGCGTTCCATAGAAACTTAGTTACATATTGGTGTACTTTCAAATTAACCTCTGCTTGTTGACTAATAAATCGGATTAAAATCAAAAGAAAAAACCAGCTGATACATTAAACAATACCCTCTTCGATTTTTCAGTGGTTGAAAAAAGTAGGCTTTTGATCGGGTGAATACCTGTATCATAATGAAAATTTGTTTCATAATGTTACTCATTTTAATACAGTTCCCGCCGCGTAATACAAATGTTATAATATAGCCGTAAAAAAAATTTCTGTTAAGGCATACCTTTAATTTTATTGAAAAGGGAATCTTAGGCAGCTAAGCTCCCTTGTTTGTGTTTATCCTTAACTATCTTTAGTCGATTACGTACGACAATATATGGTCTGTTAGAATTCACAACAAAAAGCTGTGTTTCTGAATGAATTATGAAAATTCTGAATTTAATTTAATTTTATCTTCATTAAAGTTAACTAGAGTGACTGAAAATAAACCCTTACAAGAACAACATATACACTGAGGTACACATGCCCGATCTTTAATATATTGCAATTAACATATTCTTACCTTTTAGTTCATACTCCTTTGATATTGTCGGATAATATTCTTCCTAAGTCGAGTTGATCATCGTTTCATTTATTTGTTTTTTTGTTGCCAATCATTTAATTATTTTCTGGTTTGATATAATTCTTCTGATCTTAATTTGTGTACACATTCTCTAGTTTTCAAATTCTCTTCCTCTTTATATTTATCATATTCTCTTAATTTGTTTTATTCTTCCTTTGTTCTTAACATTTTCTTACTCTTCATATTCATCTTCTTGTCGTTTTTTTGAGATTTATTTATTCATGTTATTTTTCTTTTTCATTTTTGATTATTCAGCAAATAATGTAATAATAAAAACTGAATATTTTATACATTAAGATTGAAATTAACATTTGTAACCAATAACCAGGAGTTCAGTAAACGGAATAGTTTAATTATTATTAACTTTTATTTATACGACACACTAGAAATCTGAAACTTTTTGTTAATCAGCAACTCACGAAGATACAAATAATACTGATCTAGTAATAATAATAAATAAAGAGGCTTTTACTCTATCCTAACATATCATGTAAGATTGTTGAATTAATAATTGTATAAATATTTGATGTTAATAAAAACTAATATTTCAGCAGTTGTGTAACTGTCCAGAATTCTGTAGAATTGGAGGATCATATTTCACTTTCAAAAGAAATAAATTTTAAATGAAATGCAGCAAAAAATGTGTATATGTAATTTAATAGGCGTACACGGAAGTCATGTGGTATCCACATTAGATTTTTTTTTAATTGTATCTTTATTTATTAAAGCAAAATTTTGAATTTATTTTTTGTAGATTTAATTCTGTTAGTTTTCCTTTTGTCGTTTTGTTAAAATAATAAAGCGATTTATGTCCGTTAATTTTATTTATACATTAAAATTCAAACTTTTATTTTCTTATATATTCTAAAGGAGGGGCTTATACCGTTTTAAACTTCCTGAATAAATTGGTGTATTAATTCTGGAAGTGGATAAAAAATAATAATCAGACTGAAGTAATTAACGTTGCTAAGAGTTAAAATATGATTTCAAAAATTCGATGAAGTTTCCAGGAAATCGTTGGCGGATAGATAAGAGGGTCGTTATCTCTAAAACCACCCTGTGAGTCCCGACCGGTCGTGATGGAACCGATGGTTTAGCGCTAGTGACGACGGGATTGAACTGAAGTCGAGGGGGATAAGGAGGAGGTTTTCCTAATTTTCTAACCTCCTTAATCTCTTTCCTACCCTTCTTTATCGGTAACCTCTCTTACTCTTCTTCCGTTCAGGTTCTAATTTCAGAGGGAGGTTGAAAATTACTTCTCGATACGTAACCCGCTACCGTCAACGGCGTCATCACCACCACAACCCGTTTCCAACGAGAAATTTTACTTGAAACAATAATTAAAACACGTCAGAACCAAATTTCCGTCGTTCCTGTTATGATTGGCGCGAAGTAAATTGGAAAAAAGTATCGATTATTATGCGGTTGTTTCCAATGTTTGTTTAGTTGAATATATTTAAATACCTTTGGTGTACACGTTAGATATAACATAGATTTTGATTCACAGTACGAGTCATTGAAATATATTATGAAATTTAATTAGATTAAGTGGTTTCCGTTTACATTTTAACTATTCCGTTTTGTTTATCTATAATTTCCTTCTTTTTTTTTGTATTGGAAAAAATGTAATTTAATAGCTGATTATTTTGACGATATATATTCGTTCAAAATACTACTGATTGTGTCAAGTAATTAGTTTTGAAGTAGCTGAATATTAGCTTAAAAGTGATAATATTATATAAATATGTAAATGAAGATGCTCCTAGCCAATTCTAAACGTATATATTTGTATTTTATTTTGATTAATTATTACTATTAAAAAAATTCTGCTTTTGTTTTAAAAATTTATGTGTTATAAAAAACATTTTTCTTCTTTTTTTATTTTAACAACTCTCACCGTTTCTCCCTGAATACTAATGATAGAGGACGTGTGAATGCGTTGTTTATTTGATGTGATAGTTTTAATAAATTAGTTCATCTCTACCGATTTTTGTAAAATCTATATGAAATTATTCAGTCCAATCATATTACCGACAGTAGTTGTATGAAAATTTAGCGACTATAAAATGGCAGAAAATAGATGTCATTTTGTTTCCCGACTCAAAAAAAAAAATTTTTATTGATCAAGCGGTGTATTAAATAAAATACTGTAATGCTGCTTGAAAAGGGTTTTTCAATACATACGGAGTGTACCGTAAGTGTTTACATAAATTGAGAGACCGATTCAGGACATCAAAATAAATAAATAAAAATTCTATGTAGACAAATGCCATATCTCGTTTCATTTTCGGTCTCTGTTCGTAATTTTGTATCTTTTCAACAAACGTTTATCTCTTTGGAATATATTTTAATAATTTGATGTACTTTTATCTACCAATATTACTTTCGAAATATTAAAATGGCGTCCATTTAAAGTTTTACTTTTCCGTCTAGATAGCGCTATAGCTCTAGAAGTAAATGTATTGAAATCGATCCAATTTGGGCATATGCGGTTTTCACCTGATCTTGACGTTTTGACACCTAAGATACCAAAAAACCGGATACAAATTTTGTGGATATTCGTATGTATGCGCGCACGCGCGTGTGTGTTCTGTGTTGGCCTCTAAATCACCGTATATCTCCAGAATTACGGGCCCGATTTTGATCATACGTGATTAGATCACTTCTATCTATAGGGCATTAATGTCGTTAAATTTTCAACTTAAAAGGTCAAGAGGGTGAGGCTGTAGAACAAGGTATCTTCAGTATCTCGAAATTTCACCTAATTAACGTCTATTTTTCTTCACATGTGTTAACAATTAATAAATAATTATTTGCAAAAAAAATTCGCAAAATGCTCCCCAAAAAATGCTCTACATTAGTGGCTAAGCGGGTATAACGCGTCAATAGTGTCACTTGTCACCACAAGGAGCACTAGTGTAGCACTGGCGTACAGCTGTTCCTAGTCGTTTGCTATATTGTGATGTTACAGGCGAACGGTAGAATTAAATAAACGAATAATATTTACAGTGTAAAAAGTAACTTTGCCGGCTACGTTTCGAACTCGATCGACGGGTTGACTCGGTGCCTGGTCCATTAGGCTTTGCGGCTACCCCTGTCCGCCGTTCGCACAAGCAAAATTTATGGTAACTTGTAAAATTATATTAGTTGAGTTAGCACCGACCTCGCCGCTACTACCGCCAACCAGCGCGAATTAAATGCGGTATGCGCGCGCGCTTTAGTTGGAATTATTGAATTAAATAAACGAAAGAATATTATATTTTTATAAAATGATGAATATTTTAAATTAAATTGTGCGTGTAACCCGTGCGTCAGAAAAAAGCCGCGTGGCGGGATAATCCTACAACTCTGTTGTCAGCTTTTTTAATAATTAATAGCTTCGTAAATATTGGTTTTATTGAATTATTTTTTTTATTAGGTAAGATATTAATCGTTTTATTGCGAATAATATGATATGCTATTTCTTAAAGTCGGTCGACAATCGGACTGAAACAAAAATATATTTGTTAAAACAGAAGGCTTAAAGAAAAGTAATGTATTCTAACAATTTTGTATGTTTTCAAGTAAAGTTTGTTGATCATGTAATAAATCAATAATTATAAAAATTAATAGGTAGTTTTTATTTTGATTAAAAAGATCATTTTACAATGAAACTTTCAACAAATATGATAAGTATTTGATATGGCGATACCGAACGTTGGAAATAACTTCATTCATTTAATTAAGTACCGTTTATATGTTTAATTAGAATGATACGGAGCGGTAAAATTCATAAGAATGATGTATTAATAATTTTACTAAGTTTTAAATGATAATTTTTTTAGCTTATTACGAGATTCATTGTTAAAATGATTTTTTTTTCTTCTGAAGTTAATAATGTTGTTGTGATCTACTGTCTACTATTGAACATATTTTTCGCTATAAATTTATATGTCCAGACTTATCTTTATTTTTTTTTTTTAATTTTCAATTTTTGCTCACTGCTTGGATATTTTTAAGGTGAATCTGTAAGTTATTGGAGGCTCGAACGGGTGAGATATCTGTAGCTAGTATTATTAGTATCATTACCGATTCATGTTCTGGTTTGCTGGCTGAGCAGATTATATTTAAATAAAAAAGTATTTAAACAAAAAAAGAATCTTCAGTAACATTAAATGTTATACTAAAAACTAAAATTATAAAGTCCATTAGATTCAAATTTAAGCTGAAAGGGTAGCGATAAAAGAGATAGTAAGATTTTATAACAAGTATATTGCAAATTAGTTTTTTATCTTATAAAGAATATAAATAAAGATATAAAAGGGAGAAGGTAAAATAAAGAAGATAAATAAAGATATTTAAAGGTAATTTTAAATAAATTTAAATAACTGGATATTGAGAAAATCTTGAGAAATAATATGTGCTCTATTTTAGTACTGAATAAAGACTATAAAAAAGATTTATATACTAAATTAAATTAAAATTAGTTTTTAATTAAATCGCCATTCCACCGATCTTGGCAGAGTTATACGTCTTTTATCCAGAGGATCTTGGTTCGTATCTGATGAAGCATTTTTTTTTCAGGGGCTAAAAAATTTATTAAAATTCATCATTAACTGTTGGGCGGTGACAGCTTGTTTGTTGCTATATAAATAAATATTGAATTGAATATTGATTTTTATAAAATTAAAATTTTCATTAATAGTTATTAAAACTAGAGATATAGTTTAGTGTTTATGACGTTTGTGTTATATTACCGGACTGCGGACTCAATATCCGAGTAATAAAAGTTTAGTAATGTATTTTATTTTCCGATAGCTGTGGTCGTATAATGCAGTATAGATTAATTAACTTTACTACGTAATCATTTCCGTTATTAAGAGATTTTTACGATTTTATACTCATTTAGAAATACTTTTTTACAAAGTTCTGACGTTTAAAATTAATGCATTATTTATTATAGTAATTGTGATTAAATTTGAATGCATAATGACAATGTTTTTATGACTCTATTTGTGATTTATATATCTACATTTTTCATAAAAAGAAACTAAAGTAATCAATTTGAAGTCACTTTAACATTCTATAGATTTTTTTACGATTAGACTGGTTAATAATCAACTAAAAATTAAGTTCTTTTATAATATCAAAAGATTATATTCATCTAATAGCAGGCTTCCATTTTTTTTCTCTGTCTGCCGCTTCGTATCTTTTAAGGCCGATAAGTCATTCTTTTTATTCCCTTTCGATTCACCTTCTTAATTTCATAATTTTTTATTCACCTGCTTAATTCCATCAATGTCGAATTCATGACTTCTGTTTTTATGTTTACGATTAAACAATGGGTTGTACTCTGATTTACAACTATTCAAAAACATACTTAATAAGGCTCTTGCTTTTTAAATTGTTTTCCATAATAGTACAATATTATCTGCGGTGTTTTCTTTCATAACGATTTCAACGGGAAGGTATTTTTATATGTGTTGTCTTAATATCGTAGAACACTTATTTGCTTATTCAGTTTTACATTACTACAGGTGTTCCACGAAGAAATGGAAAAAATTTCAGGACTTTTTCTACTGATGAAAATAATGAAAAACCCTTCATATAAACACAGCTCTGAAAGCGCCGTGTTTTCGAGTTACGTTTAGCAAAATATTTCGCCGGTTTAAGATCTTCTAATAAAAAGACTGACATTTTTGAAATCCAAATTAAGAAATATTATTTGTGGTTTCTTATATAATTTCAGCTGGGAAATAGGATAAAACAGATCCCAGAACTTGAACTCCAGTAATTATTTAGATATCTGACGTGTAAAGCACAAAATTCGATGTCAAAAAACAATATTCTTTTTAGTATTGTACTACAAAGGTTTTTTTAAATGACTAAATAAATAAAGAAGATTTAATAAAAAAACTTTTTAGAGAATTTAATTCTGAGAAAATTCATGTAAATATAATAATTCAGCCAATAAAAAGTAAATAAAAACGTTTAAAAATTTGTTTTGTATTGAAGCAAAACAGACTAAAAATATACAGAAAATCTTATTATTCTTTCTGTATCTATAAGTATCCTTTTTAAAAATAAAAACGCTAATTACTAAAATAAGTTTAAAAGAAATTCAACATTTATAAAGCAATATTTTAGTTGTGTATATTCAATAATTTACACAGGTAAAACGAAATAATTATGTAAAAATCTAAATTTAAATGTATGTTACTTTAGAAATATTTTTAAAAAAAATTATTGTATTGATTGGCAGGATTACCACATGGTCAACAATGAAAATTGTATACTTCGTTTGAATCTGTTGTAATAAATAATCATACAGATAAAGAAAGTTTATTGTTATTATATAGTGTAAAAATACCGTTTCAATTGTCTAACGATGAATATGACGCTGTAATTTTTGTTTATAAATTTTGTTACGGAAATTCTGAAGCTGTTCGACGTGAATATCAGGAGAGATTTCCTGGAAGCCGGTTTCCAAATAAGAAAAATTTTTTTGGTGTATCAGTATTTTCGAACGAAAGGGTAATTTCCAACGTGTTCGTTTTTTGTTGAACGCCAAGTAAATCATCGTGTCAATGATGAACATAGTTTGATTCATCATATTCAGCGTAGCCCGGGCACTAGTAGAAGGTGAATTTCATATCGTACTGGTTTGTTAAAAACTAAGTGTGGCGCATCTAACGGAAAGAAAAACTTCATCCTTTCTGCCTGCAGAAGGTTAAAAATTTGTGGCCGACAAATCTCTCGGCCACAAATCTGTCGGCCGATTAAACTTCTGTCATTGGCTTCTAGAAAAGCTGATGAGGTAAATTCAGTTTTACTTACTGCTGAAGCCACTTTTACGAGAAATTGGGACATCAGTTCTAAAATTAGTCATTTATGAAGCGATGACAATCCACATTGTACTGTGGAAACTAGTTTCCAACATAGATTTCACAGTAATGTTTGGTATGTCATTATTTATGATAAAATTCTGGGACAATTTGTTTTCGATGAAAACCTTACGAAAAATGTATACCTTCATTCTTGAAAAATAATCTGCCGGCTTTTTTGAGGATGTACAAACTAGATTGCAAATCATTCCAACACTTTAGTAGCTAGAAAACACTTGAATGCTAATTTTTTAAACTGGACTGGACTTGGTGGACCAGTCAATTTACCACCGACCTTCACCTGACTTAACGTCACTAGATTACTTCATCTGGGGCCATATGAAAACGATAGTATACCGACAAAATGTTAATATTAAAGAAGAGTTACTCATTTAAATACGAAATGCTATTGCATTTTTTGAAATGATCCTGAGATGATACGGAAAGCCCCGGAAATAATTTACGTCGGGCAGACTGTTATGTACATTGTGAAGGAGAGAATTTCGAACAATTACTGTAACTGAGGTTTGTTATTCTGTTACTATTTATCTTTTCATTATTTTACTTTTTTGTTTTGTTACATTTAGAATAATATTTCATACAGAAAGAATAATAAGATTTTTCTTCTGTTATACTTCAATAAGAAAGGGATTTTTAAAAGTTTTTATTTACTTTTTATTAGCTGTATTTACATTAATTCTCTCAGAATTAAATTCTCGACAAGTTTCTTTAATAAATCTTTCGCCGTTATTAGTCACTTAACAAAGCTATTGTACCAAAAATTAAAAAAAAAAAACTTATTTGTCGACACCGAATTTTGTGTTTTACATCAAATATTGTATAAACTACTGACGTTACAGTTCTGGGGCCTGTTTTATTCTACTTCGCAGCTCAAATTACATAATAAACCATCAACTTTACTACTTTATTTGGGTCTCAAAAATTACAGTAGGCTACATTTTATTAGAAGAGCTGAAATCCAGTCGAAATCTTTTGCTAGCCGCAACTCGAAAATAAAGCGTTTCCAGAACTATATTTATACGTACTTTTTTCATAATTTTCGCCATTAGAACATGTCCTGAAATATTCTAAGTTTCTTCGTGGGACACTCTGTATAAATGATATTTTTTATTTAATGTGGATCTAATAATTTTTCATACTTTCTGAACCATAATTTAGAAATATTTACAAAATACGAGTATAATGAACGGTTCTCATTTACCTTTTTGAATAAAACGTTAATTATTACTCGTATTTGTCGATATCGTAAAATTATATTTCTATGCATATACTTACTGATGAATCGATTTACATTTGAAATTCTTTATGAACATTTTACTGCTACTCGGTCGCCTGCAAACATAAATTTATTCATACAATTCTATTACCTTCACTGTACACCTGGTTCCTCTTACTACTTCCATTTCTTAACTAAGCCAGCTCCAAATTGATTATCAAATATATTTGACACGTTTCATCTTTGTATTACTTCTTTATTGATTAAAGTAATAGAAAGTTTCTCTTTTCATTAGGGGAATACATATATTTTTTTTTTGTGTGAAAAGTAGTAATTTATTGACTCATTAAAAGAAATGAAACTTATCTTGTTTACTTCCTTTTTAAGATGTGAAATAAGTTGATAAAATATATTTGAATAAAATTATTATAAATTGCACTTTATATTCTTGTAGTACCCCTGAGAAGGGCTGTTGTCTTAGATTGGCTTCGTCAGCTCGTTGCAATTTATAACCTTGGGGTAGCTCTGAGAAGGGCGTTTTTGCGTTAGCTCTGGAAGAGCTGTTGAGTTTTTGGATGCTGGTCTCCGGAAAAATCGACTTGGCTGTAGTCGGGAAGTTGCGGCTCGTCCATTGAAATCAGACCGGACTTCCCCTCAGCGGTTGTTGGGTCCCTACTACAGCAGTGGTGGCCTGCAGAGCCCCGCAGTGTCGGGTCGGCCTCGGTCGTCTTTCGCCGGCGCGGCCGAGTTGGTTCTCCCCGAGCGATCCCACGTTGGGCCGGCCAGGGCGATTGAAACCCGGCGAGCTGTAGCGGGAGGGTAGCGTCCGCGTCCAGCGGAACCCTCGGCGGGCCGGCCAAGCCTGCTCCTCAGGCGGGGATGTTGGCATCAGCCGGGAGGTCCCACGTTGAGGCGGCCATGAAACTTCTTCCGTCTTCTTCCATCTTCTTTTTCTTCTTCTTCTTCCTGGTTTTCTACAGGTGGTGGTCGACAATGAATTAAAAATTCACTCTCGTGTACGCTCGTTTATTGGAGCCTGAGAGTGGTGGGGCCGCAGACACCGCTATGGTGGGATAACTGCGCAGCAGGAGTGACGCTTGTACCAGGGCGTACGTGTACTGTACACTGACATCTGAGCTGCTACTGTTGCCTTCCGCCGATATTCAGTTAGGCATATATGCGGTAACAAAATATACAATAAAAGGAAAACCATAATATTTCTAATATCCAGGATTATTCATCCCGGATAAAAGCTACGAGTACATCTTAATAATTTTTTTTTGGCACAATTGAATATTTACAGTCTGTTCCTTCCGAAAATCGAGGAGATAGATATATTGAATATTTATAATTGACTTGAAGTAGAGAAAGCCATTAGCAATTATCTCTTCTCTATGCCGTTTTATTCTGGCTGGCAACCTATAACAACTGCCGATGGTGGATGATAATGAATGTAGCCGTTGAAAATTCTATACCTGACTGGGATTCGAACCCGGAACCTCCGGATGAAAGACAGAGACGCTACTAATCCACCACCGATATCAGAAATTAGAAGTTAACACTTTTTTATATGTTGATATTTATTTATTCCATGCCAACCTTTACAGGATATAGATTAAAAAAAGGTAATAACTTAATTTATATTTCTGGTTTTTGAATTTTTGGAAAATTAATGTTCTCAATATTAATATAAGAATTTTACAGGTTTTTTGTTTTATGTTTCTTTTTCGTGCATATTTCGTTTGTGTGTGTTTTTCATATGTCACTACTTTTGATTTTTTTTATATTACCAATTTGGATATACTCTGTTTAAAAGTTTTTTTTTTTAATTTATGTGCACATTATATGTATTAATTTACTAAATTATTATTCTTACATTTAATTTATTTATTTTATGTATTTAAAAAAAAAATATATATATATATATATTTTTTATTTAACTTTATTAATTTTCGTATCTATTAAATATTACTTATTATCTAGTATCACCTAAATTTATTTATTTAAATTTATTATCTATTATCTAGTAACTATTAAATAACGAATGTTTATAAAAATTATTTTTGTTAAATTTTAATTATTATTTCGAATATATATTATATATATTTTAAACATATTTTGACTACTTTCTCTTCTAATCTTTTTTAAACCTTATTTTATGAAAATTTTTCCAGCGTTTGTTAGGACGTAACATGTTATGACAAACATAATACGTGATATAAAATCAAAATAAACACTTTTTATTTGGTTTAATAACATAATACACCGTAATTAATATTGTTTTTTGTTTTTTTAATTATTTGTTTATTTCTTTCCTCAGATCACTAATTTATTTAAAATTGCATTTTATCTCGTATAAAGTTTCATCTGATTGTAACTTTTTTTTTTTTAATATTCCGTAACTTTTATATTCTTCCTTTTTATCCGATCCTCGGTAAGCACAAAGAATTGTACTGGTATTAGTTGAATTGAGTATTCTTGACCCATAATTTTGTTTTTCGTTTCAAATTCAAGTCTCTACTCTTATTTCTCATTAACATTTAATCTAATCCTAAATTTAATTATTTTTTTACATTTTTTGTATTTTTTTTTTTATTCAATATTTTATATAAAAACATTTATTGCAATATTTTGAATAAAAATACTTTATTCAATATTTTTTATGGATCTGTAACCTGAATATCAGGTTACTGTATGCGACCCATCGGGTTGGTCTAGTGGTTAACGCGTCTTCCCGAATCAGCTGATTTGGAAAGTCGAGAGTTACAGCGTTCAAGTCCTAGTAAAGTCAGTTATTTTTACACGGACTTGAATACTAGATCGTGGATACCGGTGTTCTTTGGTAGAGTTGGGTTTCAATTAACCACACATCTCAGGAATGGTCGAACTGAGAATGTACAAGACTACACTTCATTTACACTCATACATATCATCCTCATTCATCCTCTGAAGAATTATCTAAACGGTAGTTACCGGAGGCTAAACAGGAAAAAGAGAGAGAGAGAGAGAGGTTACTGTATGTCGATGGCTTAGTTTTGTATTGATAACGTACCGATGAAATTCTCTTTTAAATATTACACATTTACTTCGAATGCTAGCTAATATTATTTGGTGTGGCCATATACCGTGTAATTGTGAATAAAATACATTCTCTGATATACCAATGGACATTTCATATGAAGAGAGTTTTCTGAAGATACTTCAGCATGAAGTGTATGGCTGAAGTGACTAATGATTAATAAGTGGAAATATTGGAAATAAATATACGTATAAAAAATAAAGGAGGAGAAAAGGTTAAAAAAAACTATGCACATGTAGTTTTAAAAATTTTTTGGAGTACATATTTAATGGTAATTTACTGAGTTTATCAATATAAATATATATATAATAACATTATGTATTTATTGCTCTATATTTTCTTCCGAGAATCGGACATATTTATTTTGATTGTATACCCATTTATTGAAAGAAAAAAACACTACCTAAAGTTGATTTCCCTGAGAAATAATGATCAATACACGACCAGACCCTTTTTTATGTACTGCTGCGGGTATTATACGAAGACAATAAATCTTGTGTATGACGTAAAAATGGAACATCCGATTTGTATTGTACTTCATGCGGTCTCGGACAGGGCTGCTTACTCTCTCCGCTATTATTTGCTCTGTCTGTAAATGATTTGGACGAGGAAGTGGGTACAGGGGTATGTATCCGTAACCTGAATATCAGCGTTACTATATTCCTATGACCTAGTTTTGTTAGCATCTGAGCCGAAAACATTTCAGACCATAATCAAAAAAAATTTAATATTACTGCAGCAGGTGGAAATTAAATATCAATTTAAATAAGTAAAAATTGTTGTTTTTAGATGGGGAAGAATACTAGGGTTAACAAGAGATGGACATTCGGGGGGCAGTCCCATTGATATAGTAAATTACAACAAATATTTGGGGTGATATTTACTTCTCAGCTGTCAATGATACGGCATTTCAAAGAAAAAACCGCCCTGGTGAAGTCTGCGATGAACAGACAGACATGTTCATCGCAGATGAACAGAGATTTGTGGAAAAATTTTTTTTTGTTAAAGATAATATATCATTATCAGCAAAGTACAGGGTTTTTGAAGCCGCCTGCAAGACAGTTGTGATGTATGGTGCGTAAGTCCCGGGATACAGAGCAGGTCAGGAACTCCAGACTTTTATAGGTTTTATTTAAAAAGGATATTTTACTTCCTATGAACACGCCAAACTACGCTTTGTACTTGGAAGTAGACGCAGATTTAATGTCGTTGCAGGCTTGAGAAATCCATCTTAAATATGTAATTAAAGTCTTGAACGTGGAAGAATTCAGATTTTCCAATAAATTGGCCAAGTTAATGATAGAGAAAAAAATTGGGTGGTTTAAAACGCGGGTTAGCCTACTAGAGAAATTTAGATTAGAAGCGGATTTCAATGTGGATGAGAAAGAGATATGGGCTATATATTTTTCACGGATATTCTCAAGCATGCGGGCGGAGGTTAAACAGGCTTGGGTGGTGCGAGCGCATAGGGCGGAATTTCACAGTCTGTTCTCTCAATTGAATCGTGATTTGGGAATGTAGAATTATATTAACGACAGAAACAGTAGGGGTTTTATGAGTATTATTTTTAAAATAAGAAGTGGCATGCTACCTCTCAATTCTAATCCTAGTAGGGTATTGAATGACTGGATATTCTCATTATGTAATACCGGTGAGGAGGAAGATGTTCATTTTGTAGGTAAGTGCCCAATTTTATCGGATATTAGAAAATTATGACTAGGGAGAGCGACTCTGACGGAGGAAAGTGTAGTTAGACTGTTGAATAGAAGTAACCGGAGAATTTTAGTGAAATGTTTAAACGGGGCCTTTGCTTATAAGAAAAGTTTAATAATCGAATTCAACTTTTAATTAATTTTTGTAAAATTATAATTTTTTTCATCTTTATTACCATTGCATGCCCGTTGTATGAATATTACATGAAATGGTCGAATATGAGGAGGAAAAGGAAGGAACTTTTATTCTGTTTGTAGAAAGATACAAAGTATAATTAATTTTTAGTTTAAATAATAATGAGTAATTTTGTAATAATTAATTTGATTGCCAAACGGTTGGACGACGTTATGGTAATATCCACGTGTGGAAGAAAGTGTTTTCAGTTTGTTTATTGTTATATTATATGTGTTATGTTTAGTTTTCAAAATGATAGTTATTTTTTTTTTTTTTTTTAGTTAGACATAAACACACTATTATTATTATTATTATTATTATTATTATTATTATTATTATTATAAGTCGAGAACTTGCCCATGGAAGACTTTAAGCATTCATGATTCGCTTCAGATTTCGCCCATAAATTTTATTTTAGATTTAGTCCCAGTTAATGTTTGTTCTATTAATCTTCGATTTTTTGATCTAGTCCTATCTCTTCTAGAATTTGGATAAGAGATTATCTGTCTACGGAGTCGATTTTTTTTAAATCTACAAATGTTCAGATCATGGATTTGCTTCTGTTGTTTTTAATTTTGATATCTTTTCAGGCTAAAAATCTGTTCTGGGTATGACCTGTTAGGTATAAAGCCTGCTTGATATTCTGATAGGTATGGTTCCTGCTGTTATTGTGTTCTAGTTAAGAGGCAGGATGATTGGATTCTATTGTTATTATTATTATTATTATTATTATTGTTATTAAACAACCATACCCAAATGGTGATCGTAGTGAATGTTTTATTTCTAGAACTGATCATCACCTGTGTTTCGGTGGACTTAGGCATATTGGTCGCAACCGTCTGTTTGAATAAGGGTTAAAGGAACGTAAAACCATTTATTCCACTTATTATTTCATATTATAAAGCTGATATGAGAAATTTTCTATTCTTGGAAATGTTTCTAATTTTTGGAACTAACATGATTCAAGTGTTCTTACTTCGAAGTATTATGATTATGACATTTAATTATCATACGTTAAGAGGCATGAATTACAAATAAAAATTTAATTTAATGAGGGTTTTGTGAAGTTTCTTGTGAGGGTACTTCATGTTTAATGATGGCCAAACTTATAGGTAATTATTTATAATTATAACCGCATCGTCGCCTTGTGAATCGTCCGGCATGGGATGATTTATCTTAATTTGAATTCACTTCTATATACCTTACTGGAGTTAGCCTTAGCTTTATATTTGTATATAGACAAATATAACATTAGTCTAAACATTCTTTAGACTGAATTTTTTAAACTGAATTTTTTTACAGTGGAATTTCTATACTTGTTTTCATTCAACGGATAGATATGTGGTAGGGGTTTTTTACAATTACAAGTTTATATTACCGCAAATATAAATACTTCTAAGAGAATTATCGAAACGTTTATTTTATCGAGTTAACCTATTACAATTTATGGTCGCAGGTCATTAAATATAATTGAATAAACAATTTAAGAATATTATAATACATAATTGGAATATTAAATATATATTATCGAATTATTCTGTTTTATTTATTAAAAATATATAAAAATAAATTGCATAATCATACAGTATAAATAAAGTTGTATAATTTAGTTCAGAAAGCAACAATATAACGTGTCGTGTATTATTTAAATAAGAATTTAAAAGACATTCTAACGTTACATTAACCTCACTTAAAAAGAACTTTCTGTTATGTTTATTACCGAAGGTCATTAAATGCATGAAATCCTAAAATCTTTTTCGTTGCATGATAAGTGTCATGGGTACAAAATTAAATTGTTTTTGATAAAAATCACCGCTTGCTAAATAAATGAATAAATATTACACTTGGTTTATTTCTTATATAATGTACGTATTCCTATAGGTACTAATATAAGGTTTAATAAGTTTATTAATTGAAAAAATCTGATGTTGACACCCTGTGATTTCCTTGTACACCTATTAAATTACACACATATTTAAAAATATTGAAAAGTACATAACATTTTTTTCATTAATAACTTCTTATATTTTTTCATTTTTTTTTATTGTTATTATTGAATTATTATTTATTGTAATTTTTTTACAATCAGAGGTTAATAACTATTACTAAATCAATATATTTAATTTAAAAAAATAAATAAATAAAAATAAATTAGGAGATGAAGTCGGATTTGAACCGATACGCCCTCCCCTTTTAAAATCCAAATATTTCATTGATTAAAATGTTATTTGGCTATAACTCTGGAACCAATGAAAAAAGTACCGATTATGATATCGTTGAAAAGCTATCAATGAAAGCTTATTACTACTGCAGTTAAGAAAAAGTCTAAAATCCAAAGTTTTTGGATTTTTGGAAACTTTTGGTCCAGTCAATTCAATAAAAAGGGGAGGTACACAATTGGATGTTACAACAGTCCTATATCCAACATTTCAACATTCTACGGTTAATCGTTTTTGAGTTATGCAAAATACACACGTACGTACAGACGTCACACCGAAACTAGTCAAAATGAATTCAGGGATAGTCAAAATAGATGTTTCTGTTGAAATCTGAAAACCGAAATTTTTCGCGATCACAATAAAAAGATGAATTTTAAAAGTATTCATATTATTATTTAATCTATATTTATTGATTAAATCGTCTTAGAGGAATATTTTCAGTGGCATATTTATTGTAAAGCTATTAAATTGTTTTAATGGAAATTTTTCTTCAATCACTATTGTAAGATATCATTTACTTAAATTACCTGTAAGTATACTTAAAGTTAAATGTTATGATTTTAATAACGTTTAAGTTGTTTTACAAATAAATTTATGATTTACGTTTTAAGATAGCATACTTCTTACAGTAACTAATTAGTTACAACATTTTTTAAATCTTATTTGAATTCAAGTAAATTCGCGTAATGCTCTTTCCACGTGTATGATTTAAACACAAGGATGACGGTTACTTGCAATTGAAGTAAGCCAAATGTTTCTACATTTGTCTACAAACAATTGGTAAATTTTATACAAAATTATAAGTAATATATGTATATCAATAATAATAATAATAATAATAATAATAATAATTATTATTATTATTATTAACAATTAATAGTATTAATTGTAATTAATAATAATTGTGTAATTAACAATTGGTGACAATTTTATTGGTAAAACAATTGATAAAATTTAATTTGTATTAGTTTTCCGGCATCATAGCTCTAGAGTTATTCTGCAAGAAGGAAAGTATGGTAATCAGTCAAAAAATGATGTATGGGTTTTTTCTGCATTTTATAACCCAGGTTATACGCCAGATACCCAGGTTACGCCAAAAACCAAAAAAAAAGTGAGGGGTAATGTTCGTAAATACGTAATGTACTATGTACGTACGTGTGTTGGCGTGTTTGAAGCTTACTAACTTTTGACTGAATAACCGATTTTGATGAAACTTTGTGCAGAGGCTAAATTGGACAATTCAATGGTAAACTTTTGGCGTCAGTATCTCCAACGGGTTAGGAAAATAGTTTTTTTGAATCAGTTTTCTCAAAATTTTGAGAACAACCCCACATTATATTAAGGTCACTTATATGCGTGCAGGTTATCTTATAATTTTTGTTTAAATTTACCGCAAAATTCTCCAATACTTAAAAAAAAAAAAAAAAATATTGTATGACTTGACGGGCGAAGCTGGGAAAATCATGCTATAATTTGGTAGCTTTTTTCTTTTCCTTGAATAAAAATTGCTAAAAGTTATTATTATTGTATAGAAAACAAAACAAATAATATATATTTCCATTCATTTTTATACTCGGTTTGGTTGTAAGTTGTTCATCGGATATATATGTATACATACGTATGTGCGTTTGTGTATTTTTGTAATATTATAAATATATACTTAAGTTATGACCGGTTCCCATACTTCTAAATATCGGGTAGGCTATGTCGGGGCGCACGGCCGTTGATTTAACGTGAAACGTTACAGACCGACCACCTTATCAGTAGAATTAAATGGGGTTGCCACCGTCGTATTTTTTTTAACAAAACTGAAATTCTCCAATAGAAACTTTTAGTTACTTCACTTGGCCGACTCTACAGATAAACTGGTCGGTTTATATGTCGGCGAGTCACTTTTAGTGTATTGGATTGAAAAAAAAAACGAGACGTTGACTACATACTAAATTTAATTTTAACATAAAAAGACACTAAATGGTATATGATATTTATTTCGGCTAATATTCGACGACAATTTCGTTCAACATTAGTCTGTGATATGAGAAGTAAGAGACGTAAAGAATAATAAGCAGCGTGTTTTAGTGTGTTTCACTAGCTATAAAGTTCTTAAGATTTTAAAATTATTTATCTTCTAAAATACTTCTTTTTTTAAAATACTAATTTACTGTAAAATGTTTTAATTGTTAAAAATCGCCTAGTAACATCTAGTTACAAAAATTAATAAATATTATATTGTTAATGCAGTACCTTAGTAACGTATAATTAGTTTAAAAATTCAGTCTGCGATGGAGTGGGTTTGTGTGAGGTAGGGAGGTGGGCGGGGCCTGCCTCAAAAAAATAAAAAATATTCATAGTAGACAATTAACTTTATGGAATCTAAATATTAATAAAAATACTTTTGATAGAAGACACGGTTACGATCAATTCTAAAATTTATTTGTATTATTTTATTAAAATATTATGAATTTATTCCATTCCTTTACAGTAACATAAATTACAGCTCTACAAACGGAAAAACAGATAAGTACACGTCGATTACAATAGTTTAAGTTCCATGTAGTATTTAAAATTAGTAAAAAAATTATTTAATCTGTAAGCGTGTTATTTAAAACATTGTAAATATTAAATTTTTTTCTATGTTTCTAAAGGAGAAAGGAACTTGTCAATTCATATTAATCGCAGATAATTTATATGACATCGACGCATTATTGATAATTGTATTCTACTGTTTAACTTTTAGCCAATGTATGTAGTTCATTGTTAATTGCTAGCAAGTTTTGATTAATTTGCTCACCGTCCATAAAATATTTTCATTGCCATCAACATTTATTACAATAAAATTATCTTCATGACTTATGCTTTCAAACTTCTACCAAAGACGTTGCACTGCACATGACATTTCATTAGTGGCCAGATCTTTAGTCAGATTCAATTCGGCGTGGTAGGTAGGTAGTCTTAAAACTGAATGACTCTTAAGGTGCATTAAATTATGTGCGAGTTGTTCAAAAATTAGAGGCAGGTGACTGAAGAAACAGCATTATTTATTCAATGACAGTGTAACTAACCCTACTATTCAACATATTCCCTGGCTTCATTTAAGTATTTCTCTAGTCTTTCTGTTGAGAACTCTTATTCCAGTAATAAAGAATTGTTTAACTTGTTATTTGAATCATCTTTGACTCGCTCATTGATGTGACGTAAAAACAAAAAAATAAATAACAAATATTACGAGATTGGGACTGTCAAGTGGATAGGGCATCCTTCCGACCAGACTTTTAAATTACTTTCCTTGTCTTATCAACTGGAGTTTTTATGCGGGCGGCCGTTATCATACAGGAGAATTACCTCTTGTAAAAGAATCAGTACATTCCTGCTTACTACAAGTTTCAACTTTATTTTCTAGAAATAGTGGCAGTAGTACTCAGTGTTAGTCTTATCTTATCCTTCCAAGTAGCAATAAATTAGGCATTTATAATCCCAAAACACCGTTACTATCGCTTTACCGGTTGACGCTTAAGTTTTGAATGTTTTCTAGCGAGCAAACTTAAAGGTTTCCGTTTCATACTCTGACGTTTGGATTCCAGCTCAAAATGATTATTAGCTCTGCAAACTAAAAAGACATTACTAAAAAAGAAATTCTTGATCAAAATCAATTTACCAGGTATATAAAAAAACAAATTTCATTTCAAAAAGACCAAACTTTTTAAAATAATTGTTCAACACTAAAATACAGATTAAGGTAAACTTACCCCACAGACTATTTTAACATATGCGAGTAAATTTTGGCCGGTATTACACTTCAGAAAACAGAAACCGTATTGTAGATTTTCTCCCGCTGTAGCTGCCTCAAGCGGAACCGATATTTTGAAAAAACAGAGGATGAAAATTCTTTTCGAAAAGCCAATACTTTCAGCGGTGCGATCTTGAACATCAGTCGATAGAATTTATTCTAATAAATAGTTATTCCGCTTTGTCATTTATCTCTTAACTATTGTTATCCACAAGTTGTCTGAAAAACATCAAAGCTTTTGCAAACATTTGCCACTAGCAATGTTAGAGGGTATCTCAAAACATTTCTATTAACATTATCCTCGCTCGTCACATTCATTCTTTCTCTGGCTGTCATTAAATATCGTCGTTTTCGTGAAAAAGATTTTCTCTTATTGTTTATATTTATAGATTTTTTTGGTTAAATTGTGATGGAATTTATGATTATTTAAAGTACTGAATCTAATGAAACGAAATGGAACAAAGGTGACACGGTAAAATTAATAAAATTGTTTAGAAAAATTCTGCACCTGTTCGGAATATAAAGTCAGGAATAAAAAAACAAAACGTATGGAGTGAAATCGGTAGAGAAATGGGAACAAATAACGCTAAAGTTGAAAAGAAGATGCGATGTATGTCTAATATACAAATTTCAAAGAGAAGCTAAGAAACTTATCAATGGACCTGGTACAGAAAATTTAAAATAAGTGGTTTGGATATAATATCCTATTATTCATCAAAGATAAAAATATTCAACGCCATTTTCGTTAAACAGATGTGAACGGATTAAAATTATAAATAAATTAATCAGATAAGAAATATGAGAATAAATTACTTCGTTTTTTAAACATTGTTTCGTTATTTTCGACCAGTCATTTTCATTACCAATTCAAAATTAGAACAAGCGATTTTTAAAAAGTTTTTAAAACTACCAACACAGCGAATTTCCATTGTTAAAAAATCAATAGCATATTTTTACGGGTCACCATCAAATTACGGTAACTTTTCCGGTCTTGTAATGAAAGCCGCGCTTGTTTTCGTTTACGTCTCCGTGTAGCCAGAATGTTACATAGATTATTACATACTCTGTTACTTAACATAGGTATTGTAAACCTACCTTAATAAGGAAAAATTTATTTTATTTCACTCTTTTTCAGATTGTTGAATTTAGTTATTTCATGTAGCTACGATCTCAATATGGATTTAGTGAATGATAATTACAGTTTCGATAACTAATTGTGCGTTTTAAAGCTTTCATTCAACTGGAATTCGGAACTGGGATACGAAATTGATTACTAAATGGCGCGTTTTTAAGGATCTCAATAGTAAAAAGTAAAACAATGTGAAAAATATGGTAATTAGTAGTAAGACACAATAAACTTCTTGTTTATAATGAGGAAGCGAGCATGCAGAAAACGTAGTCTATTCTTAATGACTCGTACAAGATAATTAAAAGAAAATAAATGGTATATAATAATTCTTGAGTAAGATTATTTATTAAATAAATTATTCAAATAAAACTGCAGCCGAACAAATTAGTTGAATCAGATTATTTGTTATGCAAGTTACTTGAATTCAGAGAATAATTTTCATTATAAATACTATAGATAAAAAATAAAGTGAATTGAGTACAAATTTTATTATTATTTTAATACTGCATTTCAAAAAATTGTATGTATACGTAAATTAAAAAAAATATTCCTTGTATATCTTAATAATTTTTTTAATGAAATTTTGTCGATTATATTCAAAATTTAAAATAATTATAGGTATTTATTTTCAACTTTTCTACCACTGTTGCGTGCATTACACTGTACGAGTGTACTTGGAAAAATATTTGCTTCACTACAACTTATCTGGTTGTAACTGTTTATTTTTGAGTACTACATTTTGAAAAATTTTAGTTTTTTAAATTGTCTCGAAAAAATTTCCAGACAAATATTAAACATTAATACTTATTCTTTAAATCCAAAAATCTTCTCTTTAAAATACACATACATTTAGAAGACATTTACCCCGTTAAAATTTGCGTAATTTTCTTTAATTATGTTACCCCTCCCTATAATATTTATTATAATTCTTCTGTAATATTACTTAATTATATAACCCCCTGCCAAACTTGGGAGGGGGGTGTAATGAATTATCACTTTTTTAAACGGTTTTCTGTTACTATTAAAGATTTTCTATTACTGCCTTTATTTTTCCTGTTTAGCCTCCGGTAATTACCGTTCAGATAATACTTCAGAGGATGAATGAGGATGATATGTATGAGTGTAAATGAAGTGTAGTCTTGTACAGTCTCAGTTCGACCAACCTGAGATGTGTGGTTAATTGAAACCCAACCACAAAAGAACACCGGTATCCACAATCTAGTATTCAAATCCGTGTAAAAATAACTAACTTTGCTTAGGACTTGAACACTGGAACTCTCGACTTCCAAATCAGCTGATTTGAAAGACCAACCCGGTTGGTGTTCTGTTACTGCCTGGTTACAACAATTGCAACGCATTATATTTGCAGTTATTTAATATTTTAACTGTTTGGATAAAAATAATCAGAAAAATAGCATGAGGTGATATTTCAAGTAAAATTATATAAATATTGGGTTTATACATATATAAATTTTTACCCATATTTTAGACTTGTTTACCAGAAACACGTTATAGATTATAATCTATAATAGTTTTAGACCATTGATTCTCAAGCGTTTATGCCTACCACTCACACTGAGAATCAAATATTTTCTAGCGTCCCCCAAAATGTTTAAACTTACCTTACCATCTGTTAATAATAATTGGAGTAGCTGTTTTTAAGATGCCCTCTGCAGTTATTGTTTTTAAATGTAGAAATATCAGGAAAACAAAATTTTTGCCTTTTTTGTAATCAGCCATCGCCTTCCTAGATCGCCTGAACCCCCCCAATTTTCTGTGGGTCTCCTACCGCCCCCCCTCTGAAGGCCTACAGCGCGTTATCGCCCACTTGAGAACGAATGTTTTAGACATGGCGTCACTATCAGATAAAATTAATTTCTAAAATTAAAATTAATTTTTTTTTAGGCGTCTAAAAAAGTTTTTAAAGTTACATTGCAAACAGATTCCAATTTTACTTTAAGAAATCGGATATTCTGGTAAATTACTAGTTTACCTCTTGAATCTGGAAATCTGATTATATAGGTTTTAATTAGTTTAATATGTGTGGCTCGAACCGTTCTGAGTAAATCGTGAAAATGCAACTATTACTACGGATTTTTGCTGGTCCTAGTAATGTAAAGTTACAAAAAACCTAAAGCATAAATATTAGTGGGAAATATCTAGGACGTCTGAAGTACTGCTGAGAATGCTAATTCTGAGTAAATCGTGAAAATTCAACTATTAGCACGGAGTTTTGCTGGTCCTGGTAATGTAAAGTTACAAAAAACCTATGTATTTCTACTCAAAATTTACAAAGCATAAATATTAATGGGAAGTAGTTCTACCTAGGACGTCTGAAGTACTGCTGAGAAAGCTAATAGTACAGTGGAGGGAATAACATAATGCAGTAGGACATCGTAGGTAGCAAGAAGCCAGAGAGCCAACAACCTATCCTTACCCTGCGCATCAACTGAATTTCTACAGTTTGACGTATAATAATGCTGTACATTATTATGTAGTAGATAAAATGTGAAAAAATTAACTGTTTATGAAATAGCGCTCTACAGGAATTGTTAATCATAATTTCTGGATTGAAGAAATTAAGAAAACTATCCTGATGAAACAGATTAAAAAAAAGTTATTAATTTCATTTAACCAGAAATACTACGTTAATAAAGACAAAAAATATGGTTATTTTATTAAATATATTTCTTTTAAAACGACACGTAACTTACCACCAGTAACTTTTCCAGTTCAAAATCAAATTCTTTTCATCAGACCTATCTTTTTAAATACTTAACTAATAAAAACTTTTTATTTTTAGCCCATTATTTATTATTTTTTTTAACTTAGTAGATAAACTTGATAGAAGGTAATCTAGAAGATCGGCTACAGAACAAAAAAATTAGTTTTAAAATACGTTTTAAATCGGCGTTAAGTATATACATATAAAATTACTTGTCAAATCACAAGCACAAGAGTTAAAATTTCTTTAATTAAAAGCACGCTACAGTATTGAAGTAAGAATTAAGTTACAATTTATTATAATTATTTATTCCATATTTGCAGTATATTTATTATTTCTAATAAACTACAATTAAATTTAATTCAATTTCAGTCGCTGATGATTACGCAAAATTATTTTATTTTTTTGTGCGAAAAATACTAAGCCTGACCGAGGATTAAATTAGAACCTTTCGAATATAACAAAACATACGCGAAAATACAACATCGATGATAGCGAAGTATCAATGTATTCATTTTCACAATTAACATTTTAGCATGGGATTTCAAATCCTGTTGTATGTTACTGGCCTATCGTGTCTGTTAAATATTTTCTTGTTTTTATTTATTTGTAATCCTACCCTACTAAACAGTATCTGTATGCGTGTGAATTGCATTTATCTTAGCACCGGAATGTACCGATCACTAGCGGAAAATCCCGATTCGTTAGTGCATGTCTCGTGGTGGGTCGATGAATACTTGTTAGATTATTATATATGTTAAGACTCAGGTTTCATTTACTCCATCAGTCTGTCTAATGCTCTATTGTTAATCAGCCTTGTAATAATAAGAAAATAAATTAATAAATTTTACTACCGTAATTCATTTATTCAATATCATAGCAAATCTTAAAACACAATTATTTTCGATACAAACAAATCGATACTGAAAATACTATCGATTATCCATTTTTTGGTGGGCGGTTTCAGCGGAAGAATTGGTAATAAAGAAGCAAGATATTCCTGTTAACCATACTGACTAACATTCATGTTTTAAAAATTATTATTTTATTTAAATTATTATTTTATTATTAAATTATTTTAGAAATTACTGAACCCTACAATTTCCTCTGACAAAATCCTTTACGCCAGGCTTCCGGTGATGGATGTGTCTTTTATTTTCCAGGACTTCAATAAAATCCTGGCAAACAGGATTTCTTATGAATTTATAAAAAAATGTGCCTAATAATTTTAAGGAAAAATTATTGAAATTTACAATCGAGTATTTGATTCAGATAGTATACCGAAACGTTTGAAAGGGCTAATTATATGTGCAATTTTTAGTCAGGTACCGTATTACAGGGGAATATCTTTTTTCAATGCAAATGGAAAGTTGTTCACTGGTCTCCTGTTAGATTAATTTCAAAATGGATTGACCGTCATAATATTTTGAAAGAATTTCAAGTAGGTTTCCGGCAAATGTGTTCCACTGCAGAAGCATTATTAAATTTAAATGTAGGAATAAAATACGAAAGGTGTACAGTTTCTTCATAGACTTGTCTGCAGATTTTGACAGAATAGACCTCTATGCGCCTTACTATAAATTATATGAAATTGGCTTATCATCTAAATTGATAAATAGACTATTAAATATTTATGACGGGATGTCCGAAATTTTCGAGAATACACAGATGTGTATTAAGACGGGTGTCTGTTAAGCCCATTATTATTATTATTATTATTACCGAACGGAAAGCAGGAATGGCGGGAGTTTCAGTATTTCTACTGAGTTTCTGTCTGCGACAGATCGAAGAGCCTGGACAATGTCCCTTGCTGCTGTATCTTTCTGTTATCGGGCGGATTTCATCGGTTATTTAGTGGCAGTTATAAATTTTAAGTTTTATTTATGGACGGATTTGGTAATTTGCGTTCCTATCCGTCTGGACCAGCTTGAAATTTATTTACTGGTTCTGACCGTGAGAGATTAAGCTTTTGAGCCTAGTAATCCCGGCGTGATTCCCCTTCTGAGCATCCGCTGAAGTCCTTCCGGTACCAGCACCTATGGGCTTGCAGGAGTGCCCCTAACGGAGCCCTAGTTATTTGAAGGAAGAAATGCGCCCCGTTCTCCGGAGGGAGTCGCATATGCTGACTAAATGAAATTGTGGTCTCTTCGTGCGATGTTGTCTAGCTTTTTATAGTTTTAACAAAATTTAATTGCGAAAACTTTCGCGGCCGGAATTTTCGCGTGGTTTCCATTTATAGGTTACGCGATATAGAGGCTACTAAGCCTGGTTTGTCATTTGTTACTCTCGTACCGCCTCTTCACGGTGTTCTTTAAATACGGCATGAGGCTGTTTTCTTATACCCTGTGGAGTACGATCCTCTCAGCAGATGTCCCGGAGATGGCCGTCGAACACGGCCGCTCTCCCGAACAGTCTGCGTGCCTGCGCCACCCTCACCTTGGATACGGTGTGTAGTCCCGCATCTTAGCGAAGAGTGACGTTCCTAATGAATCACGGTGCTCCAAATATCGTCCGCAACGCTATGTTTTGGACGGCTTCTAATTTCTTTTCAAGCGTGGAGTGCAACAAAGCTCCTCATGCCGGGTAAGGATATGTTAGAATCGGCAGGACGTATAGCTGAAAAATGAGCAATTTGGTCGCCAGTGGATATGGGCTGGCACTGTTCAGTACTGGGTATAGTGAAGCCCTGGCGGCCTTTGCCCTTAGGATCACATATTTAACATGTTCTCCTAAGGTAAGCCGTTTATCCAGAACTATTCCCAGGTACTTGACTGTTTTCCCAAAGGGGATTTACTCTCCTGACATTTCCAGCTGCTTGGCTGGAGCACGTGTCTTGTATGTGAACATCACTGCCACCGATATTTCACCGTTGACCTTGATTCTCCACATATCGAGCCCTACTAGATCCAATTGCCGTTGGTGTCTCTCGATTGCGTAATCTACACTTCCGGATTCATAATAATATGCCGTGTCGTCTGCGTAGACTCCTTCCACAGCGGCATATCGTTGACGTAGGTCGTGTACAAGAACGGCGAAAGCACTGTTCCTTGAGGAACTCCTGCGGCTACGTTTCTGGTGGAGGAAATTGTTCCCCCTACGCTTATTATTATTATTATTATTGTGGTATTAAAAAAAACATTTGGAAGGCGGACTTACACAGACGTGAATTAAAGGTGTCTGTTAAGCCCATTATTATTATTATTGTGATGATATTAAAAAAAAAAAATGGAAGGCGGTAAATGTCAGAAATAAATGTGTTTTCAAGATTTTTCGGACTTTTACCAAGTGACTTGGTAAATGTTAGAATTTACCGGTATTCGGGGTTTTACCGTAACATATATACATATTTAAATATTTCTCTGCTTTTTATTTGATTTTTGTAATTTTTTTTTCATTTATTTTAAACTTTGTTTTGATTTTTTGTTCTCCTTTATTGCTAATTTCTATTTTAAATAAGTTATCAATACTATTAAAAATTTAAAGAATTGATTTTCTTTTCTGTTTCATCAAGAGCAGTTGTGTTCATTTTTTGTAAAAAAATTAATCTTTGTTTTTGGAAATTTATTTTTTTTTATTGAGTTGTACTAAGTTCATTAATAAAGGTACTGTTATTAATTTATTACTAATTAATCAGTAAATCAGAATTTGACAAATCCGTAAAAAAGTAGTCGAAGTAAACGATAAAAATACAATGAAAAAATTATAGTATTAATCACCTGTCTACAATTAATAAACTAGAATTGATTAATGGAAAATAGATATTGCCATAATAGGTGATACTTTATCTATTTTCTGAAATCACATTATTGGAATTTGTGTGTTCAGAGGAGTACATCATTAGAGGAACGTGTGATTTTTAATTTAATTCCTGATAAATCTTTTATTACCTTTTGTTAAGCGATATTTAGAAGTTGTAGAACAGGCAATACTCTATTCAGATGTATATATAATATATCTTTTGAGAACAATATGGAAGGTTTTCATCATTATAAAGTTAACTTAACACATTTTGTTGAGTCTCAAGCTGTTCACAATCGAACCCTAGACAACCTCTAGGGGTCACTAAAGTGGTGTAATAAAAGTTATTCGAGGCGCTGAAGGATATCTTATATATATATATATATATATATATATATATATATATGTATATATATTATATTGCTAAATTTATGTGGCATTGTCTCGTGGGATATGCCGTTATTTATTTCAAATTACAGTTAATATAGTAAACTGTCTTCTCTTATTTTTATATTTGGTGCCTGATGAACACAATTCTTATTCTCATTTTAAGTACTACTATAGATAGCTAATTTAATTCATTTTGATGTTTTTATATTAGTTCATTAATGAGATCTTTTATTGGATGCCACTCATGTGTAATATATAATATATAAAATATATATTATATTTATCGTTATAACATGCTTACAATTTTTTTTTTTTCATTTAAAAAACTATATCTGGTATTGTAAGGCACCGCAAGTCCTAATAATAATAAACTAATAATTCACTAAACAATTAATAATATAACTACACTGCTAGTGAAGTTTGCTAGGTAAAAAATGATGAAGTAGATTAATTTTTTCAAATACAGATATAACTAAATAATGATATCTAAAGATAACTATAGAGTGTATGTCCAATTTCAGCTATGTTACTTATTTTTTTATAAGAAGTATATTTTGTGTCTTGCCAAAAAAAAAAATGACAAGCATGATCGGCATTTGACCCCAGAATCTTTCGGAAGCTTGAAAGTATAATCAGCTAGTGTAAAATTTCTCCAAAATAAAGGCGAATATAAACTGTATGTTAATGAGTATGTAAACAATTAATTATGTTGATGAGTAAACAATTTGGTAAGTTATTCTTCTTGAAAGAATAAATATAAATGTATAAGTTATATAATGTATATAAGTTATACAATGTATATTTTTTTTTCTCGATCGGTAACCGTTTATTTTTCCTTATTCGTTTCGTTGTCTCTGGATCAACATAATCCATTTTGTTCATTTACGTTTTTTCTTCACGCTTTTATGTTTGCATATAAAGCATAAAGTGCAATACCGGTTTTTTATGACTTGAGTAAAGAAGTAGCAGAATATACTACAGGCTATCGGTTGCTTACCGTTTGACGTCATCGATGTAAATGAAGCACGCAAGGAGGAATAGCCGACTGTTGTACTAGTATTGCCGCATGTTAAATGCATGTCTTGACAGACCGGAATACATAATTGAAGATGTATTGTGATGTCCCAGTGCCCATATCTGAATATGTATATATCTATAGCAAGAACAGGGAGGGGTTTTGCTATGCAGATGTAACATTGGATACACGACTCCTCCTCACCCCTCTTCCGCTTTTCTTTACTGCTTAAACCCCTTTCGTGTAGCCTACCTCTTCTTTCGTCATAACGTACCGCTCAACCCCCTTCCCGTCTTTGGCTTCTAATGGACGGTGTCTTGTTTCCCACCCAAACCGCACCTTCCTTGAAAGCATTCCAAAAATTGCCCCAGAAACGCGATGCCTCTTCGCCACCCTCTCTTTCGCTCTCGTTTCGGCTCCAAACCCCCTACCGATGTAACTTCCATCCGTCGACTGTCGCTATTGTCGTTATAATATCCCTTCCATTCTTCAAGCGTAGATGAGATGAAACACAACGCTCTTCCATCTATCTACCTTTCAATCCTTTGTCTGAAGTACATCTCGCTTCTTATTCTTTCTCTTTGGTTTTATTTTACAGACGTTGATAAATATTTAAGTTTCGCCATGTTTTTATTTTAAAGTTATTTACATACTTTGAAGATAAGGTTGCAGCGTCTAATATTTATTTCATCATAATCAATAACACGCTACTCTTTTTCCTTTAAACATTTTACGTTTTATAATATACTTTATCATAATTTGCCATAAATTATGAACTGTAGTTTATTATTTAGAACAGAATATATTTAAATGGTAAATTAAATATTTTATAAAATTTGAAGCCCAGATTACGGAATTATAGGACTATAATTATTGTAAAACCTTGTAAATATTCTTGTAATGTGTAACGTATTATGTTGTGTAAATTAGGGAATTATAGATTACATATTTTGAAGTTAACATTAGAAACTATATTTAAAACGGTTTTAAAAGAAACTGATGAACCATATTTGCTTATTTATTGATATATGTAGAACTTTGGTTTTCTCTATTTAATTTTTGTTTAATTACAATAACACCACCAATTTTTCGCTACAACTAATTTATGTTGTACAATTTATGTTATTTAAATTTTTCTTTCGAATGATAAAATCGTTCAAATAAAGGAATCTAATTTTACTGATTTCATTAAAATTACTCTATTATTTTTTTATTCATTCTTTTCCTGATTTTATCTGGTTTTCTGATTTCCATTAATATATTATCTAATTGTATTTATTAATTTCTACGTTCCCTATTGTTTTCTTTATATACTCGTACCTTTTCCTTAACTTATTCTCTTTTCCTTTTATAGATAAACCTATTATTGAATAATTTAAATAAACCTGGATATCATGATTGTTGATTATTACGAGGCCTAATCTGCTTTATCCGATTAACATCGAAGCCAATTAATGTGGAATGGTGGTGGTAACCACCGCACAATCGCTTTAAAGGAATTAGAGAGTCGAAATATATTCACAGAAGGCTATATTCGAATGTGAACATGGCTGAAGTCTTATAGGAAAAAAGAAACAATGATTTCCAAAAAAAAAATATGGAAAATAATTCCACTCAAAAGAAATGTACAGCGCCTATTCCGTTCATAATATTTTAGAAGATCAGTATATTTTTAGGCAGACTGGAAGCAGCGCATACCGGTTGAAAATTAAGTTCTAATTAGTTTAGATGTTTGCTGCAATACTAGAAAAGGTTTTTTTCTTATAAAACCTGAGCCAGTCACCCGTAAATAGGCTTGGGCTTCCTACAGGTACAACTTCGTTCTTCAGAATTTTTTAGTTTGTGAAGAAATTACCGCTAAAGAAACGATTCATAAACGATTCAGTTAGACTACCACAGGAAGAAAGTATTGATTCTGCAATATACCTTAGAGATGCAGACTTCATAATTAGGTTCTACAAGATAAGGTTTTAATAAACTGTACCGTTCTTTTTAAATCCTCCTAAAAGCTTTTCCGTTTTGAAGGGCTAATAAAAGTTTTTCTACCTTGATCGTAATGTAACATTTTCATTTAAAAATTTAATTTTTTCTTTCTTACCGTACTTTTTCCTTTGAATTCTGTTTTTTATGGCACCGATTCTTGTGGTCATTAACGACTAATTAATGCCAAAATTTTGGAGGGAAGTAATATCCAATGTTATTTATGGTCAGAGATGTGGATTGCTTTTGGTATGTAAATCTTCTCACCTCACACTCAGTAATGTCTAGGATATTAATTTCTGGTGCATTCCCGTTGTAACTAAACCATCATTCTGTTAGGTGTCTCCGTTAACCGTTTTAGCCATTTAACAGTGAATCAATCACTGATTAAAAAATAAACAAAATGTTCGTTATCCAGTTTTGATTTCTTCTTCTGTCCTTGTAGCATACCTACAAAAATGTGATATCTTTCTCTTCCTGATTTTCATTCTTCAGTGTCTTTATATTTTCTCCAGTCCTATTTTAGTGATCATTTTTTAACAGATCATCTCTATAAATTTCAGCTATCCAAAAAAAAAAAAATGTCTAGGCTGTAATTAATACAGACGAAAATGTTAAGGTAGCACTGTTGAAAAAGCAGTGGCGGCTCGTAGTTAAAATTAGTGGGGGTGTTGCTGCAGAAAAGTTTTCGCCTTTGTTTTGAAATTGTGTAAAAGGAAATAAGCATGTGTAAAAAAAAATTGTATTCAGAAACTTTATAAAATCTTAAAAGAACAAAATCACGGACAGGCCATGTTTAAAGTTTACTGCAAAATAAAGAATCGGAAAAAATGAATTAATTAGAATAGCTGGAAGCAGGATAGTAATCTAATTCTATACTTTACCACATTCAAGAACAGGGTATACGGGTTTTAAGCACAACACACGCAGAGTGAAAAAAAAACACCTTCTACTGTCACGCCAGCGACAGTGTTCTCTCTCCCTCGCAGCTCCGCGTACAGCTTCCTACGTGCGCATGCACATGCGCACAACAGCCAAACACCACGCTACTGGAACTGTGAAGTGAACATACAAAGATTTTTGTATCTTTTTCATAACCCAAGTAGCAAAGTAGATAAGGAAAAAATAAGGAAACGGTGAGGAAGAAATAAGGAAAAGAATTAGGGAAAGAAATAAGGAAAAGGATTCGGAACCGGTGAGCTGAACTGTCATGCCAGACGTACTTTCAGTAGGCGGGGAGGCTCATTACAGTCGCAAGGATGCTCACCTGGGCTGAGTAATACTTGATTGTTGAGCCGAACAAGGGGAACAGAACAAACACAAAAAAAATGTTGCGAAGTAGATGGTATACCTTACAACCAGTAGCGGCTCGCCCCTGGTTGGACTATAGGAACTGTTGGCACTGCGGAATTGCAGCATCCCCTATTTCCATTTGTTATGATCGATAACATTTAATATAATGAATTCTTTTTTGTTAATCTTTTCTTTATACTTATACAATACATAATTCTTAAACTTAATGTCAGTAACCATCATCCAGTTTATGAAAAAGTGTTTGTTCTGTTCCCCTTGGTCGGCTCAACAATCAAGTATTACTCAGCCCAGGGGAGCATCCTTGCGACTGTAATGAGCCTCCCCGCCTACTGGGAGTACGTCTGGCATGACAGTTCGTCTCACCGGTTCCGAATTTTTTCCTTATCTACTTTGCTACTTGGGTTTTGTTTAGGATCGCAAGTGGTTAAACTTTATATTATTTTGGGAACAGGCACAGCGTAAAGGTAAAGATATCCAAGCGATGATGTAAAAAATCTCTAGAGAACACAACTTTAGATAGAGGTAACGTGAACGTGTCTTTTCTGTAGAGAATCTGTGTGCTTTGAGAGTGTTTATTTTTGTCCTATCGAAAGCGTCTTTCCAATTTCTTCGAGATTCTTCTTAAGTTCTCTGAGGTATACTCCACTACTATTCGTTTCCATATTCCTGAGAACCTTTTCTTTCAGAATTCGGCCTTCAGGCGTTCTTAGGACGTGAAAAAAAAACGAGAAATCCTTTCTTCTTCATCGCGCTGATAATCGGGTCGATTTCTTTGTATACGGTTTCGTTAGTGGGAATTCTCCAGACTCCATTCTTCTGGTAATTGTTGTTTAAATAGGCTTTGATGATCCTGCGTTCTGCTTTAATTATTTGGTTGGATTTAGCTTCATTTTTGATTTGAAATAGTTTCATAGCCTTAGAGTGCCTCTGGAAGAACGACTGTTTTGTAGTGGCGATTTTGGAGTGTATTGAATGGCATTTTTTATTGTAGATTTGCCAGGTTAACCTTGTGCTTTTCTAATTTTGGAAATTCTGTTTTGCCAGGTAGATCTTGACTTTCTTTGTGCAGAGAGGGTCAGTGGCCATTATTTCTGTTTTTTCATAATAGATTCTTAACCCAACTTTATGGCCTATATTTTCGAGGCTAAAAATTTGTAAGCTAACTTCGTTCATATTCAAAGCCGGTAGGGCCAATTTCTAAGAAATTTATTCGAATAACTTTCCCTCTTCATCCAATTCTGGTTTTCGGAGAATTCTTATCCTGCCAAATTTTCATTATATTGTCCAGAACAATGTTAAAAAGTAGAGAGGAGAATCTGTTCTCCTCTCTTATTTCAGTTTTAGTAGTGAAGGACATTTCTTCTCGGAATTTCACCTCGGATTGGGTGTTTGTTAACGTCAGTTCGATAATTTTTACTATATCGAGTATAGCCCTTAATACCTGAGGATCTTAAGTAGGGTGGCCAACCCTACTTAAGAGTAGTTTGAAAAATCAGTTTTATTTTTTAAGGGGTGTACGGCGTGGCGACTCAACCATCACTGGCATTGTTACTGAATGTGCGACGCGACTGGCTGCACCTGTATACGTAGGCAAAACTTATTTACTTAACTCTAGTTATTATAGAGTATTCCCTATTAATATTTATAATGAATTATTTCATAAAAATATTAAAAGAAAATTTAAAAAATCGCTTATTCTCTTGATAGCATTTATTGAATGTTCTTTATAGCTTATCGTTATTAAATCAATCGGAAAGAGGAAATAATTTTTCAATTGCGATGAAGTTATCTGCATAAAATCCAATTTTAACTGCGGAAATAATTTCAGATGTGACAACTACCAACCCCGCCTATTCCTCGTCCAGAAATGAGTCAGACGGTTGTGCATCTTTATGTTCCCCCTTCCTTATTACTCTTAATATCTCTCTACCCTTACTTCGTCGTCATCATAAATTGAAAACGAAGCTTTCTTTTAAATCTATAAGGAAATAATATTATGAATATCTCTTAATTTTTTATCTTGTAATATTCATTCGAAGAATACTCCATATATAAATCTCTAATGTTAATCATTACAAACTACGTAGCGTAATTCCTACATCAATTTCCTTCTGTTTCTATGGAAAGTTCTATTGTAATGATTTTGAAGTCATTAACTTACTTGGGGTCTTTGTCTTTCAATGTATATAGATATATATGAGTGTGTGTGTGTGCGCGCGCGCACGGGCGTGATGTAAATATTACAGCTTTAGCAGTTGCAGATGTCTTAACAAGTCACTAGTCACTCTCATAAATGATATAGTCATTCTCAAGTATTCTAAACATCTCATGACAAGCTTATTCCTGTTGCCTTTTTCGCTAAGCCAAACATGATTGGTTACCAACTGCAAGCTCACCAAATTGCTGATGATATGCAGTCCTACAAGTAATATATCTTTATTCTATTAGACCGGATGTATAATGAATACCATTACTATCAGTGAAAATATTCGTACTGGCGCCTCTTTTACTTGGCTGGTTTAAATAAATTTATGATACGATTCATTTTAAAAATCATTTTAAATGATTACAAATTTTATTCTGCTCTTCAAAAAAAAAGTCTTTTTTTTATTCTAATAATTTAAAACTTATATGTACATATTTATCCATAGCTTTAGTGAGCGCCGAATTGCGCCACCTTATTATATTAAAAGACCGTTAAGTAGCAGTCGTGCGGTTTCATCTTTCTTAGCACATATTTATAATTAGCTATAGCTGATAGCACATAATGTAGTGCTTAAGAAAAAACAGTTCAACGCACACAAATGTTGTTAAATAAATAACCTTGTCAAAATAATTCTTTTTTATTTTTTTTTTTTAATGATTGCAATCTAAGAGAAATTATGTTGATTCCTTGCTGGCAGATTGCTTAATTCAATTTCCTTATACAATTTTTTTGTTTTTATGTGTGCAATATTTGTTTTTTTCTAGTGAATTCTTTCAGGTTTTATTTATTTATTTTTGTTTATTATGTAAGTATTCATTGCTTTTTTATATTATGAATTAAAGTTTCTGATATACTGAGCGTATTTTACTTAGATACGATTGGATGTTTCGGTAACTGATTATAATATCAAAAATGCCAACTATTCAACAAATTGTGTTTTCTGTAATCATTAACTGTTTAATTAGTTATAACAGTTATCTTAACCTGATTGCTTTAAAACTGGTTGGTAAATCATTACAAACGAAATCAAAATGGGGGAAAAATGCGTTTAGAACCTGACAGTGAAAATTATGGTTAGCATTTTATACGGGAACAATATAAATTTGTAAATGTATAAGTACTGCAGTATGTTTTTAATTTTTTTCTTTTTAATGTTATTTAGTATGTATATATGTGATTTGTATACATTGAAGAACTAATTTTGCACTAAAAAGTGTTTTATATAAGCTCTATCTGCTTTTTTCTTTTTTAACTAATATTTTATCATTATATTTTTTTTTATTTTTCTATTGCCGCTGTGTTTAATTTACAATTTGTTCCAGTTTACCAGATCGTATACATAACCTATACTATACCTTCCTTACACAGTATTCATAAATATATAATACAGTATAAATAAATGTAAATAAGTACATACAAAAGATCCAAAGAACATTGATCAAGTTCAGAACATAAAAAGCAAAGAAGACACAAATAAAAAATAGTCTTTCCAATCACACAAGCAATAACTAGTCAAAGAATCAGTGGAATAAATCAAAGAATAAAAAAAAAAGTAAGTGGCGAAACGAAATGAAGAATTTTTATGATACACAACACCCTAGGACAGCTGTTCACCTCAAATTTCGGAGAAATTATAGATCTAAATATACATTTAAAAGTAGACATTTTCAAATTAATATGCTTGTATTCTTACCTTTATTTTGAACATATTTATTTGGAATAGCTTTATTATCGACTGATAATTTATATTCTTTAGAAATAACAGGCTGATGCCTGATTAGAATTCTATAGTGACAGGTGAATTTTTTTTTCAACCTTGATCAGAATTCAACCCAGAACTTTTGAGATGAAAAGCAGAGTCGCTACCGCTACCATAAAACCTTTCTAAAAACTGCTTGCTAATTAGACTATTGTGTTTGTTTTCTACGACTAGTTTTTCTGCTACTGGTAAGACTGGTAGTGTGTATATAGGTAAATGTAATTACCTGTGCCGGCTTGCTAGCCCTAACGTAACTTCAATGTAAGTTTAAATATACCGGTAAATATATAGTCTGGAACAGACTCAGGTCGACCACTCCTGAGACATGGGGATAATTGAAACCCAATCGTATTAGTTTTAATACATTGATTGTCAGAGCTTGAGTTAACATATCAATTGTTTGCACGCTCTGATTTATTTATTATTATTATTTGAAGATAGATAAATTAAATTTTCTCATGTAATAATTACGTAAACTCTTTGTAATATCAGCTATATCAAAAATTTAAGTAACTTCATAGTTTAACACATTCTAGGGTGTGTGTATTGGAGCTGAAATATATTGTAATATTATTCACCACTGTTTTTCGTTATATCTTCACTGTTTACGAGTAATTTAAACTGATATCTAAAGTTGACTTTGTTTTTTAATGCAATAGTTTATATAATATTTTAGGGAGGTATAAAGACGTATATATATATATATATATATATATATATATATATATATATAATTTTTATCTTAAAATGATTAAAATTTGAATAAATGTCGCTTATATATGTTACGAATCTCACAGTTAATATTTAGCTAACTTTTTTAAAATTATTGGTTTGTTATAGATTTATATGTTGTACGCGCTTCTAAATTACATATATCAATAAATATGTATTCAATAATTTTAATATATTTCTATATCAAACTACAAATTATTAAGTATTAAACAATTTCTTCTTATTTTTTATACATCTGTAGTTTCCCCCCACCCGGAGCTGGCCAAAAAATTAAGCATAAACTTAACCCCGGGGGGTGCCTTTGCCTCAAACTACTTCGGAAGGACGCAAGGCCCCGCCCAGGCAGCCGGGACTCAGTCTTTTTGCATGTCATGCCTCAAATGAGGAGTTTCCAAAAGGAAACTCCCCAGCGGGACTCCGGTCTTAACGCCTCACATCTAGAAAGGAATCCTCCACCGGGACTACAGTCTTACATTCCCCCCAGTGGCATCCCAAAGTAGTTCCCACTCGATCAATGAAGGTGGAAGACCGAAGCCAAGTGGAAATTTTAACAATTAAATATAGTAAACCTAACCGTTAATTTTTTCCAATTTAAACCAGCTTTCTTCATTTCTTCCTGGGAATAGGCGGTACTTGTGTAGCCAAATTTCTTTCTAAATCTAAGCCTGCTTGAGTAGTTTAGTAGCTTATTATGTAAATAAACGGTCGCTAGTCATATATTAATCATCGGTGACGTTACATAACTTTTTTTTAACCTACGGAACCACCGTTAGTTATAGCCTCAGCGGATGAGATGAATGGCACACCATGCCTGACCGGGTTTCGAACCCAGGACCTCCGGATGAAAGGTCGAGACGTACCACTCGCGCCATGGAAGCCAGCTGACGCTACCTAACTTCGATATATTTATAAGAATTGATCTGTTACATAGATAAGGCCCCTGCGTTAAATATCTGATTTTTCTGTCTATTCGAACTTATGTATCTGGTATGACTGACACCATCAGTAATGTTGATATGGAGATTTGCACTTCGTACTTTATGTCACCGTAACAAAATTTATTCCATCGTTGTCGTGTTAAAACATTTCATGTCTGATCAGATAAAATTAACTGTCCTTTAAAGGTCTACTCACATGCAGCAGTGTCCTAATAATGACGTGCCTACGTAATGCCGTGACAATGATAAATTTAGTAAACGCAAATTTATATCTTTGTAATGAAAAATTAAAAAATGTTCCTCCAAGTTGATCCAGTTTTTCGACGGACAACTGTCAATCGTAGCCGTAATTAATGCCGAAGAAAATAAAAATAGGTATATGATATTTTGTTAAAAAGAGAAACTGTGGAGAGTTTGTTTATATTTAAATTATATTTTGAATATAATAAAATAAATATGATGATAATTGGACAATAATTTAAAAATCAAATTATTTTGGTTTTAAAATTATTTTAATAAATATTTTTTCTATAAAAATTAATATTAACAGTAGATGAGCCACCGGTGTACAGTACACTAATAATGATCGATGTCAGATTCCAGTAACGTTTTGAAACAGCGATTCTGTTGTCACAGTCAGCATTTATTTTTCCTCGGATATTCGATTCTTCCGTAGTTATTGAACTGAATTTGTCTATATATCATTTCTTCTGTGATTTTTGTTGATGCTATGATTACTGTACTATTTATTTGATTTTTTTTGACGTGAAACGTCTTTAAAATCACACCGAAACATACCGGTACCAGAACAGAAATTTGTAGCGTAAAGAAAACGTCTATATCATCCTACCTTATTAACTATTATCTATTAGTCTCGTAGACTTAAATGCGCAGTAATTTTATAACTTAATGGTCAACTATCCTACTCGACTTTGAGTTTGTATCGCTGACGAGCGGGTTGACGGGGAGGGAGCACAGCGCAGATCGACCAAAACTGAAGCTCTCGTTCATTTCCATTCATTGTAGCTCACGGCTTAGACGTGGTAGCGCGGTGAATCGTGGGTTTTTGTTTAGAGTTTGTCGAGATAGATCGGTTTAAATAATAATAAGTGTATTTTGGACAATATTTATGTGTAAAAAATTAAAGTAAATAGGTAAAAAAGTATAAAAATTCAACTTATCAGCCTCAGCCCGCGCAAAAGCCAATATATAAATATAAATTACGCATATCGTTAGAAAGGGTAGGTTATGGGCCACGCACAGGTATCCCAATGTCCGGTGCCAACGAGCGAGACTGTTTCGAAATCGTCACAAATCTGGCACGGCGAGCTCAGTGAACGACGCCGACGGCGCGAGCACCTCTACCGCTGCTTATGATTCCTTACGTCTCTTACTTCTCATATCACAGAACAGTTTTGAACAAAATTTGGTCGAATATTAGCCACAATAGATATCACGTACCATTTACTGTTTTGTTTTATGTTAAAATTAAATTTAGTACGCAGTCAATGTCTCGTTTTTATTTTTATCCAATACACTAAAAGTGATTCGCTGACATATAGACCGACCAATTTATCTGTAGAGTTGGCCAAGTGAAGGAAGTAAATTTTTCCATTGGAGAATTTCAGTTTTGTTAAAAAAAAAGTACGATGGTGTCTCTGCCATTTAATTCTACAGATAAGGTGAGTCGGTCTGTAGCTCGGAGGAACTTCATCCGAGGTCTGTAAAGTTTCACATTAAACCAACGACCGTGCTCCCCAATACAGCCCCACCCGATTTTTTTTTTTTGTGTTTTAGAGAATTTTTTAGTACCTCACCTAAGTGTTTTTGGGAATTCAAACTTTTATCTTCTGGTACCAGAACAAATTATTTGTTTGGGCGTTATCATAAATTCCCAAAGATAAAAGAGGAGATAAAGAACAGAAGTAGAATTACAGGTATATCCGATTACTGATTGTGAGCTCATGAAAGGGATGTTTTATCTAAAACTTTTTCGCATGAAATTTTTAAATACTTCTGCAAGTGCTTACTTGTCAATAATAATTTTTTTGTTGTTTTAAATGTGTTGTTTTAATTTTTTCTTTTTAAATGTGTACAATATTATAAATAAAATAAAGTAAACACTGAAAGAAACGAACGCTATGTAAGTTGTGAGTAGATATATAAAGAGTATTATTAAATACTTATAAAAACAGAAAAAAAATTAAAAAATGTGATTGTGGCGCGCTAAAAATGTCTGTAGCTTCCTATTAAATTGGATGCCTTTGCCAATTCTGATTACTGTTCGATGTACAATTTCCTGACGGGGGAAAGACACCGTAGAGCAGTGATTCCCAGACTTTTTCTATTCTCGACGCCCTTGCTAAATCCAAATTTCCCCCAGCCGTTCTACATTAAATTCTAATAAGTACACTTTGCAAAATAGCCAGTAATTTTTTGCAAGGTTTAGGTAAAAATGAATAACACATTTTAGATCACAAAAAAATATAATAGAACTGATTTAACTAATTATAATAAGTGAGATGGATGAACTTGCTGAAATTATCTCAAATCTTGGAATTAGACTGAACAACTATCACCTCATTTCTTCTTCACATCGATTTCCGCGCGATACTTAGATCTTATTACAGCATTTGCCAAAAACCACGCTTCACACAAATAGAATTCGCAAGCGGGATTAATATTCTCTGAGGTTAATCACGTAAGAGTGATTATTCATCTTTTACTGACGTTCAAAATTTACTGAAATTAAATTGTGTAATATTTCACGTCGCTCCTGTAAGGAAATCGTGGCGCCCCAGGATTCGAGGCGCTCACTTTGGGAATTACTGTCGTAGAGTATCATGATTTAATAGCACTGCTCTGAATCTGCGTCGTTTGATATCAGTTTTCTTCTTAGTATAATTAGTTTTTCGCAGATAAGTGTACCGTACGCCGTAGTCCCGTCTGTTTTAAACCTAATTATAAGCAGCGCTTATCACAGCAGGGAAAACGAAAACATAACTAATTTCGTTTTCATTGTTTGCACCCTCAGTGTGACTATGCTGTTCTAACACAGGCATGTTTAAACATATTGATTAAAAACAGATCCTGATACTTTTTTGTTCTTGGAAATGGTGGTACTTCGTTTTATTGTGACAAATTATCAATGTTTTGTGTGAGTAAATATTTAATTTTCACTCAAACAACCGTCTGGAATATCTTTTACAGGTTCATGACGTCATACATAATTGATGATGATGATGATGATAATGATATCAGATGAAACTGATGACAGTATTGTATTATCACTATTATTATTGTTTATTTTCACTGTGCTGTGCATTTAATCTAATTTTATTTTATAATGTTTCAGGTATGAATAACTCATAATTTATGGTGTTCCGTTCTTCATTCATGTAAGAATATTGTTTCATTAAGTATTGTTAATTTATATATATATATATATATATATATATATGGTGAAGGGATTTTTTTACTGTTATTATTTAGATCTAATTTTCTTTCTCTCAGAAGTTTTTTCTTCACCTTTTATGTAAATTGTGTATTAATGAATTAGGTTTTATGTGATCGAAAAATATTTATTTTTGGAAGAATCTGTACTAAATCAAACGATTAATTTATAGAACAGAAATATTATTTAAAATAGTTTTATAAAAATGACTGCAGTAACGTAAATACAAAATTAAATTGTTTCAGTAAGGTTCTTTTTGGAATGCGGGTGGTTTTTCATATGGTGTTCTATTACTATACTCATGATGTCGCATGATCTGATCCTTACCAATGACTGATGACGTTGACGGTGCGGTATATGTACTCCGCAATTCCTGGTGTACGAATTTTCCGTCTTGTTTCTTGATTGGTCGAAATGTAGAATTAAAATATATATTTAATAGTCGAGCGTGCAAATATAAACAACATATAAATTTTGCTGTATGCAAAGCTTCTGTTTGTGGTTCAGATTAGTTAAACGTCAACGATGAAGCCATGCGATACACTGACGTTCGTAATTCTATTCACATTGTTGTTTTCTCCAACCAGTTTTCCAGATACAACCGATTCTGGGTGTGTATATATAGGCAAATGCAATTACCGCTACGGGCTTACCAGGCCCGACGTAACTGCAGTGTAAATGCCATTCAAAAACCTACCGGTTTTGTAATTGCCCTGATCCTAACCCGTTGTGTACTGAAAAAATAATAAAACACCTTCCAGAACTATTTTTAATAATTCATTTAGTATTTTATCTTTCTTAACATATGCTCTTATAATACTCGTATAATATTAATGCGACTTTACTTGCACCTAATGCACGTGTAGAAATTCAAACAGCGATTATTGTCATTTGACGATTCCCGTTTAAATAAACATGTGGTGGTCCCCTATATACACAAATTTAGCTATATCTACCTTCTTTCTTTTTCCTGTTTAGCCTCCGGTAATTACCTTTCAAATAATCCTTCAGAGGATCAATGAGGGTGACATGTATGAGTGTAAATGAAGTGTAATCTAGTACAGTCTCAGTTCTACCATTCCTGAGATTTTTGGTTAAACTAGACTTTTTATATTAAAACGGCTTAATTTTACTAAAACATAATCATACAATAGTTGTTATTATTTTTAATTTATATACTTGGATTACTAAACTAGAATATAACTTATCTCCGTCGACATTTGTATTTGGTAGCTCTCTTTCTAAAATTTTTAAAATAATATATTTATATATGACAATGTAACAACGGTACATAGGTTTTTAATACAGTAATGTTTTGATATTATTTTTTTCTTCAAAGAAGTACATAGGAATTAATTAATTAGAAGTACTTTGTAATTCCATATAAGAATAATACATATCTGACATCCTCTTGTAAATATTTCTAAATATTATATAATACATTTTATTTTCTACCTTCTTCCACAGTTTTAAAAACTTAACTATAATATTGTATATTTATAATTTTAGTAAAAGTAATATATTTTTGTGATATGCAACTTGCGTATTACTGGACAATATAATAATGAATTCTTTTTCTCGGTCTTCGTCTAGTTTTAAATCTAAATTCTATAAAAAATATAATCAGTTATTTCATTATAATTTATCTTTTCTTTCTACAAAAAAAAAAAAACTGTATTTATGAAAAATTTATGAATATTGCAAATTTAAAAATAATTTATGTTCAACTTTACTTTAAAATAACGTTTTTTTTTTTTTTTACTTTTAAGACCGCAAAGGACCACTTTAATCATCAGAATAATTCAAGTCTTTTTTGCCGATCTTTTGGCCTTTAAGTTCTTAGCTTTTACTTTCTCCCAATATTTAGTCGTTCTTAATGATCTTGCTTTACGATCCTCTTCTGAATAAACCCTTTTTGTATAATTAAAAGTTCTTACTTTAAAGTCGGTATTCGGATCTTTAATAACAAATTTTAATTTTTCGGATTTATTAAGTAAATCTTAGTAAGTCAAATTTAATTCTTGCATGTCTTCTTTAATTTCTTTGATCCGTAATGGTGGATTTTTGAAAGACCAAAATTGATCGATGATTCTTAGTAATCCTATCCTGCGTTTCTTTTATATGATTAATTTTTACCTATTTATTTTATTCGTCTCAAAATAGTAAAAATGTAAATATAAACTATTTTACTTCTCAGCGCCTAACGCTGGTGTGATAACAACCCCTTTTTATACGGTTGTAAAGTTTCTTTAATTTAAGTAGGATTAGTTAACCAACCTAGTTGTGAACGCGTCTTCCCAAATCAGCTGATTTGGAAGTCGAGAGTTCCAGCGTTCAACTCCTAGTAAAGTCAGTTATTTTTACACGGATTTGTATACTAGATCGTGTATACCGCGGATATCGTGGTTGGGTTTTTAAATTAACGACACATCTCAGTAATGGTCGAACTGAGACTGTACAAAACACTACACTTCATTACGCTCGTACATATCATCCTCATTCATACTCTGATGTATTATTTGAAAGGTAATTGCCGGAAGGCTAAACAGGAAATGAAAGTGGGATCAGTTAAAGGTGTATTTTTTTGTGATAGCAGTTACGTTCGAAGCTTTCATTTTTACAGCTGAATATTATTTTTATTATACTAATATAATGATGCATATAAAACTAAATGAAAATAAAATCGTTTTTGTGAAATATCATTAGTTTTGTATCTTTTTAATAGAATTTTGTTGTATTTTACATTCAGTAGTAAAATTAACATCAACAATTCGATGATTTTGTGTGAATTTACCGAAGCAAACGGAATTTTTAAACTTTACCTACTGAAATTTTTTTTCCCATAAGATCCGAGTACTATTATATACGTACTGTAACTTAAATTAAATTTTCTATTTATCTTTTCATTTATAACGTTTTTTGAGCGATTTTTTTTTTTTTTTGCTTGGGAAATTATAATTAGTTGGATATAATATTTGTTTACTGTTAATAAATGTTTATTTTTATTTACATTTTTATTAAAACGTGTTAAGTGTGTAAGTATAATAGCAGCGTTGATTGCATTAAGTGTACAGTAAACACAAGTCATTTATCAATGTTCTATTAATAGTTATATCGGTTGATTTTTCCCTGGTAGTAAATTATCATGGACAACTTGACAGGTTATATGTTTATCAAAGAATTAATCATTTCTATTTACGTACTTTTTTCAATATTTTACATAATATTTTTAATTTTTAAATGAAAATATTGATTGGTGGATTATTAATAAGGAATAATTTAATATCGGTATTTAAAAATTATGTCAAGTAATTATTCACGTAGCATATCAATGTTTGTTTACGTTTGTATTCATATGATTATAATGCATTATAATCTAACAAGGAATCGTTGTACAGTAGGCAGTTGCGTTTAGATATTCACTATTGTAATTATTGTACTGTATTATGTGCTGTCTCTCATTACTGATGAGATTGAGCTTAAATAATTCGCTTTATAATGAGTGAAAAAAAAAACAAAACTGAAGGGTATTTACTATTTAAACCTAAAACGATTTTCTGCCGGTGTAAGAAGAATGAAAGAAATCTAAAAGTCATGGTTTATTTATTGCCTAATAATTAACATTTTATTCTTCATATTGTTTGGGTGTTTACGACAGTTTTCATTTATCGGCCGTTTTTTTCACATAACAATTATTACGACCGAGATGTAATTTTTTATTAGAAAAAATTACACTCTCGTTGAAATAAAAATTAAATATAATAAACAGTCTGCAATAAAATAAAGAAAATACTTCTATAAATAATAAAGTATTATTTAATTAAACCATAAATTTAATTAAACTCGCTTTAACCAACCCTGTATTTGAAGTCAAGCGAGATCAAGGTGAAATCGAGGAACCATTCCAAGTAAAAACAAGACTAAGACAAGAGATGGTCTTTCAACATTGCTTTTCAACTTGGTTTTAGTTAATGTCACGAAAACCTTTCCTACTTATTTATATGAAAATATATTATTTTCCGAATTTGTACGTTGCAGTTTTTTCAATTAGTTAAAAAGTAAGCAACCTCCCTACGGCCCAACAAAATGAGGACGATGTGTTTGAGATGTAAATGAGGTGTAGTCTTGTGTACACTCAGGCCGACAATTCCTAAGACATGTGGTTAATTCAACACCAACTACGAAAGTACACTGGTATTCACTGTCTTCAAATCCGTATAAACGTAATTAATTTTTACTACGATTTCAACTTCAGTTCGACCTCGAAAATCAACTGTTGAACTGATTTGTGACGACGAGTTAACCACTAGACCACTAGAGGTGGGCCATATTAAAATATAATATTTTAATATAATATTTTTTGTTTAAAAATAACCGTTATTCGTGACTGAATTAACTGTTGTTTAAAAATAATATTAAAAAATCAGCTTCTTTAGTTTTTATACCAAGAGAGGAAGAAGAGGTATCTTTTCGCAAAGATCAAAAGAAAGAGCAGAAAGTACATCTAATGTATACAGATAAATATTAGTAGGTAAATAATATTGTTCTTATTGAATTGTCAGATAGCTATCCAAAATTGTAAGTATTTTTTATAGAATGAGGAAAATTAGACTTCATTTAAGTACTTTATGAAAGACATCATATCACTCGATGAAACACGATATTCCTCATATGAAGAACATTCAGACATTTACCTAAAGCCTACACATTTATTGTCACATAAGATAATTGAAGTGAAGGTATTATTCTGTAAAGACATAAAAACGGAAAATTTTATATCAGTTAGTACCAAATTGTTACTCATTTTTGTCACAGAAATCGCATTTCTTTATTATTCAGATCAGCACTACAGTTGAAAGTAACTTCAATGGTTTAATACGTTTAAGTGATTGAATATATTTCTATATAAATATATTTCTTGATTGTTCACATTTTTGTTTTCTTCATAAAATTATTATTTTCAATATTCCGTGAACAAATGATGATTTGTTCGTGAAGAACATGATTGAGGAGTGATCCATCAATATTTATTTTTAGATATGTACGTATGAAATCACCAATCAGAAATAATTTCAAGATGCATTTTTTCAATGTTATAAATTGAACCTTTGATTAGCTGTAATATAATCAATCATATCGTTTATTAAAATCGTATTTTAATAACGAGGTATCATTTTATTTAGAATAAATGGTTAATTATAGATAACAAAGTACACACTAATAAAAAGGTAATTTTTAAGTATTTTCGGTTTAACAAATAATATGGCACTGTATTTAAATTGTTTGACGTAAAATTAAGTTATTTATTTTTTAAAGAATACCGGTTTATATTTTAATAATGTACCTTAAATTTAAAAACCACTACTGAGTGATTTTGTTTACGGATTTGCGTTTATACTATATTTTCCGTCATCTAATGTGAGGAATACCGATTTAAAATTATCATAAAAAACTTATAAAACTAATTTAGATCTAGATATACTTTCCTCTGAAGAAAAGGGTTAATTGTTTTTCATTTCTTTTTAAACATTTGTGATTTTGAAAACTGAATTATTATAAATTATTTACTGTAATTTACAGTTACAAAAGTAACCAAAGGTTGAATAACCTTTTATATAGAGTGTAAAAAACCTGGTTTAGGTGAACGTTATCGTTAATATAAGTTTTTATCAACGGTCGAAGTATTAGTAATACATTTTTTAATCTCTAACATAATCAACAAAAGTAACCGAAGGTTGAATAACCTTCGTTTGAAATGAAGGCCGACTGTTTAAAAACCGATATTCTTAGATCATTCAAAGTGTCAGGTCCTGTACTGACCAAACTGTTGCTCTGATGAATTACAATTAAATACACTGATATTTTTTATAAATTGAACAGGCTTTAATTTTTATTTATCATTATTATTCTCAAAAGCATGATTTTAATGAACACAGCGGGGCGCAAGGGGCAGACCCCTCTGGCTAGACGAGAATAACAGAGAAGCGACCCGTGACCCGCTAAATATTCCCTGACTGCGACGGGAAACGCAAGTAACTATATAACGCGGGTGAAGCTGCGATGGGGATGCTATATTGGGGGGTTTTAATACATTTAATTTTTATTGGACTTTTGCTTTTCAATTTATGTTGGATTATTTCAGTTCATTAATAAGATGGATTGGTCTAACAAAGAGTGTCCAATTTTCTTATCTTCCTTTTTTTGTTTTTCTTATTTAAGCGTTGAACAACAATTTGTTGTTTATTGTATATTCCTTCTATACATTTAATAAAAATTGTTATTTAGCGTTTATCCAGTATTTAATGAAAATTTAAATATAATATTCACGATTAAATAATTTTTTATTTATACATAAATTAAGGGATAAGGAACTGGCTTTTCTTCCAGATGAGCAAGAAACCATACTAGATTGTTACGGAGGGCTTAAGTTTAGAATTTTGTTAACAGAAGGGATCTATGTGAAGATATATCTTTTAAGATAATTTGGCGGTTGGACTGTGAAGAACTGCTCTCGTGGTGTAAAGATGGAATGATGTATTCCCATAGGTCTGATCAAACACTTGAGATATTAGCTGCACCGTGCTATATAATCAATTTATTCCACCATACAGTATATTCAGTATATTTTTTTAAAAAAGCTTTCATGAACTTAAATTTTGTCGGCCTTAATTATTATTACTGCTGTTCAGATAACATCTCTCTACCAGTCATCTGAAATGTGTGTTAGAATACTGTTGAGGCTTTTTTATTCATTACAAAATTCATTTTTTATTATAAAAAAAAAAGACTGGAAGCTAAAATTGGGCTTAGGAGTACATTTATGAAGAAAGAAAAGGAAAATTGGAGTACTGTATTTTTTTAATTCATGAAGTATTATTGAAATAAATAATTGTATTATTTATTAAGAAGTTAGTTAGAACTTCGCCGGTAAGAGTTTGCAGAAGTGGACGACACGGCGAAGTCAACGTATTATGTTTATAGTTCTAAACAGACCTAACCTAAAAGTGAAATGAAAATGGGGGAAAAAATTAAAAGACAAGCATGAAATCATATTTCAGTTCAGTTAGATTTGTAATAAAGAATACTTTTAAAAAATACCTCGAATTTTGTTAGACAGGGTTTTTTCTTCCATTTGATGAACCGCGGGACTCGAATATGTCACTTTTACCACAAAAAGGTGGGTTTATGAATCGCGCCACTAGGTAGCAGTAGTTATACCTCAAAAAGGTGTATTTACGAATCGCCCCGAAAGGAAGCAGTACTTAACGCCCCTTTGAATTTGCGAATTATCTCTTACAAAAATTTGATAACGAACTTGAAATAATGAAATTTAAAAGAAGATATACTACAGGTTGTTTTAATAGTAAATGCTCTTCTGTAAATGAAAGTACTGAAGATGAAACATTTTTTTTTAATTTCCATCAGATCATTAAAAAAACAAAAGTATTAGTTTACAAAAGATTATAGCCGCTAATAAAACACCAAACACACGAACACTAGAAAAGTGTTGCAAATGTAGCAACAAAGAGTTTTTACATAAAACAGAAATAAATTCGATCGGTAAAATTTTTATTCTACAATTAGAACTATTTGAACTAACTGATGGAGAAATAAAACAAAGTTCATTTAATAATAATATAAAAACTGTGTCCACGGATACGATAAATATCGAGGGTTACACTTACGAAGTAATAAATGCAATGTTACATCACGGATTTTCGATTCGTGAAGATCATCATATTAGTTTTATTAAAAAAGGAAAAATACGGTATAAGTGAGTGAAATGACTATCAACAAAAAATATTTGCCGAGAATTTAAAAAAAAATTACATTGTTTGTTCTAGAAAGGCAATAAATTTTAATAATAAATCCATATGATAACTATCAGTAATTCATAAAAAAGGTATTTCATTTATTAAACCACGAATAATCATAAGAATTGTATTAATTCTGTAGATGTGATATGTATTACAACATATAAGTGAAATCGGGCCGGGCCGGTAAGAGCTTTGTAACACATTTTTTTTTTCTTCTTATTTTATGGAACGCTTAAACATTGTTTATTATATATTAATGTATATCTATTCTCTGTTACATACATTTAACATGTATTTCTTTTTAAATAAAATTCTAAATTAATAACAGATTTTGATAATAGAAATGTAGTGTCTTACCTTTTTTGATATTAGTATCATTTTGTTAATAACAATTTTACTTATATTACAGAAACGTTTGTTTTTTGAGCGGAAAAAATGATATCTACGAGACTCTTACCGTACGGTTTACATTTTCATTATAATTTTTTTAGCGTTGTTATTAACAGTCTAAAGAAACGTATCAGAAAAATATACGATTTTCTTTATTTAATTAATATTCGTGAAGTATCGCTTCATGTCACGCTTGTTTACCGGTCATATGCCTGTTTGTTCCCTGATTTTATCGTAGAGGTCAGTAGAAGTGAGTATACTGTACTGTTGTGCGGTAATTATAAAGTATTCATGTACATGATGGATGAGGCAGACCATCCTTGCAATTTTGGTATGAGGTATGATGGGTCGGTGGGTGTATCGGGGTACAGTACACTGGTCGGTGGTTTATGCGGTTTTCAGACACGCCGTGCCGGGTAGGTCGCTTCGGTTGCTCGGCAGCTCGGCTGAGTACTCATCGGATACATTTTTAATAAGCGTACTGGAAGCGAGCGAATGAGTTACTAAGCAACATACAATACATGCTATAAAATTACGGTGAGCTCTTAATACCGTGTAAGTGAGTGAGTGGTATGTCCGAGTTATCTCCATACTCTTGGGCCATAGAATATCATCAATTAAACAGGCTATTTATTTATTCTTATTTCCAGTGGAATTCTACGATCGTAGAATTTTTGTAAAATACGGCATTATTGAATCATCGATTTATTAACTTTGTTAAAGCTTTTTTTTTTTTTTAATTTATCCGATGCAATCCACTTTGTAAGTTAATAGCCTGCTGTAAAATCCGATTAACCGTCACTTGAAATTCAATCAATTTATGTTTAGACCGTTATCGGCTTGCTGATTTTCTCCTTATCGCCCGACGGGATTTTGTTGTTCACTTTGTTAGGCGATTCCACTGAATTGTTTGTTTTGCGTAGAACGTTATCGGTAAATTGTATTTATAAATAAAACCCAGTAGTTCAATAAAACGTACCGTGTAATTACTTTGTAAAATTGTCATTTAATAATTTCAGTCACAGCCGTCTTAATTTTTATAAACTATTTTTAAATTATGATTTTATAATAACTTTTCATTTCCCCCTTCCATCGGTAGGAATGCAAGATGATGCGATTGATATCTTAACTTTTTACCTAATGGTTAAAATAATTATGAAAAGTTATTTCTAAATGGATTATTCCCTCGAAACAGTAGAGTAAAAACTATACATTATCAATAAAATACTGGATATTTATTATTCGTAGCTCTTGGATGAATGTTACCATCTCATTTATTAAAATGATATGCTTGTTAAAATTTGTTTTATTCATAACCATGTTATAGTTATTTTACGTGACGGGTAATGCATAAATTTTCATATACATATTGCATGTTATTCGTAGACATGTTGTGCTTTAAATTCTCTACAGTGATCAGTTTTTCAAAAACTCTGAAATAGGTAAATTATTAGGCCTTTAGTTAGTAAGATTATTCAGCTTTTTTCTCTTAATAGAATGCGTTGACTGAAAACTGATTCACTGGAAATATATAAGGAAGTTTTAATTACCGTATGATTAAAAGAAAATGGTATGTATCCCTACCATTAATTTAATACAGCGTATAGTTGTAGATGGTGACTAAAAATTGTCATAATACACGTAGATTGCTTCATGAATGTTGAGGTGAGAGGTTTTTCTAAATATAATATTGCATAATGATTTTTCTTTGGCGCCTAGACAAAGAAATCGACTTAGTGTTTTAAAGTAGGCGAATAGATTATTATTGGTCTTGAACAATTAACGGAGACGGAAACTAAGTTGCTTATTTATAATTTATTTTTTGGAATTATCTGTTCATCTTTGTTGCTAGCCCACGACCAGTGTTTCAACTGTTCCTATTGTTATTATTATTATTTTACCATTAACGGATTTTACAATTAACAGGATTACTTCTTTTTTTTATCTTCGGGACCACCGTTAAGCATTGCTTCAGAGGATGAGATGAATAATTTGTAGCGTGTATGAAAATTCCATGCCTGACCGGGAGTCGAACCCGGTACCTCCGGATGAAGGCCCGCCACGGAGGCCGACAACTATTTACTTACAATATTTTATGTTAACTTGTTTGTTTTTATAGCAAGTAGCCTTGGTCACATAGTAGATTCATTATTACAAATACATGCGCACAACGAAAAATTAAGTCTTTAATTTGCATAAAGAATGTTCATGCAAATTTATAATTTATTGGATGACTGCCTGAAGCTTGTACTTTTCTGACGATTTTATTGTATAATTATTCACTCGTTGTAATTCGTCTTTAAAATCATATAGAAATACAATACCCAGTATAAAACAATCGTCCTTCAAATTAGGTGTTCTAAAGTTATTTCTAAAGTTAAATAAGGCTGAAGATCTGCTGACGTGCTGAAATAACTTTAGCAGCCTTTAAACGGTTCAGTAGTTTCAAAACGTCTAAAAAATCATTATTTCCGTTCTTAAGACATGTATCGAAACATTAATAAAAGAATAAAACGGAAATTTTATAAAAATAATACTGTTCTTGAAGGTTTTTTTCTGTAATACAAAGAAAGAAAATGCTTTTAAGTATAGTTGAAAAGCATTCATTCACAGAATACTATCACAGAATAAGTAAATTTCGAATCGCTTATACTTCATTGATCTGTTTATTATAGTGTTTGTATTATCTTTAACGTATTCATTAATAAAAAGTTTGATAATGTTATATTATACGTTATATTACGCTATTAAATAGTAAATTCTTCTGAATCTGATAAAAATTTTAATAACTATTTAACGAAAAACCTTTTTCCGGGAATGACCACTTACTGTATAACTCAATAATACACTAATACGATGTCAGTTACATAGAATACATTTAAACCATTTTTTCGTTTTAACAAAATAATAGTAAGAATACTTACATTTTGAAGTAGCATAACATCGGACTATACAAAAGAATAATAATAAAGGACCTTTTTCGGTAAGCGGATACCACTTTTTTCTTCCAAATCAGAGGGTATTTGCAGAGAAATTATAAATATGTAACCAAACTTGCTAATCTTGAAATTAAAAATATATGACCAAACTCGCTAATCTTGACTAGCGAGCGTAGAATAAGTTTGATTAGATTATACTTATAATTATAAACAATAATGCTTATATTGGACCTCTCTCGGGCACATTCGGAAGATCTACGTTTTAATTAAATCGACTAGCAGAAAGATTGATTGTTTATGGAAAATTGTTCCTTTTTTCGGTAAAAATGTTATTGCTATTTAAATGTAAAAATATGCGTTTTTATTGTTATTTTTGAGAAAAAAAAGGAAGAAAAAGTGGTACCCACTTACCGAAAAAGGATGGTGATAAATTTTTCGCGACCTGAATAACTACTGTAGATTAATATTAATTTTTTCAATTTCGCTAACTAATGAAAAGAATTCATCACATATATTTTTAATTTTTTTTTTTTTTTTTTTTTTTTTTTTTTTAATTTAAGGATTAAATCTTTGTAATTAATTTTGTTGTTTTCGTAACGAAAATAACATTTCTTTTTTCTAAAACGGTTAGAATTCCTTAATCGCTTGCAGTTTAAGGCTTAAACATTGCTTATACTACATTTGAAAGAACACAAAAATTATAATTTCGAAGTCATTATATTGAAATCTGTACATGCGAAATGATCTCAAAAGTAATATGTGTGAAAAGTAGACAAAAAATCGAGTTCTTTTTTTTTGAGTAAAAGTACAATGTCAAAATAATCTTTTAAAGTGCATTTTGTACTGTTATTTTATAAAAAATAGTTAACTATAAAAGGTGACATTTTTCATTTATATTCAGTAAAGAGAATTTGTGTGCGAGAGAGATGAAATTGATGTGCGATTTTTTTTTAACGTTTTTTTAGAAACGAAACTGGAATTATCCACGGCTGTCATTTTTATTTCAAATTTGTGTACACCTAGTATTACTCACGACTGTTACATTATGCCGTATTAATCAATCGTTGCAACCTTTTAAATTTATAAAGTTGCACAGTTGGCCACGTACTTGCTTATAAACATATAAGATATTCAAAACACAATACCTTTCTTTCGTAGACTGTCCTTGAAATAATATTAAAAGATTGCACTGAGATTTCTTAATGAAATATTACTAAATATGTAGCGTTTAATATCCGAGTTAATTTCTATTAATTTGGGGGCAAATCCTGCCCGACTAATAATTTATTTATCTTATAAATGTTTAATAAATTAAGTCTAAAAGGATTTCAGCTAAATATTGCGCAAATTGTCGGAAAATTGATATCTTCCAGCAATTGTCGCCACTGGATCTCGCTAAGGCAGGATTATAAGTGATGGAGTGAAATGCCTGTCTTAGGCTTAAGTCTTAGGAATTAAGTCTTTAATTCCTTCACTTTGGTATTACTTTCAACCGTTCCACAGTTTCGATTTGAATGCTAGGGTCAAATAGCAGCCCGGGTGACTAGGGATTCGTTCGGATGTTTACTTCGCCAAGATAGGCGTTTTGCCATCGAGCCTCGGTTAGCTTAGATATTCGCTGATAGGATGGGAATGGATGTATAGAGAACTCTGGGATGAAACTGCGGTGTGGGAGGGAGTAGACATTGACTTCGCTTCGGAAAGCGAAATAGAGCAGAGAGAGATACGATATTTTTTCCAAAGAGACTTATTAGATTTGAAATCTGTTTCTTGATTATTTCTAAGTAAATCAAAAAGTCCTCTTGATTTTCTCAAATTGAATTGTAGGATAACTGTGCGATCAGCACTTCAGGATAGTATTTTTGCTGTTTAAAGTCTCAATCAAGTAATGGTCCGAGGGCATAGTCCAATTGAAATTAGATATAGGAAGAGTTTCTGTGTGAAAACTTCTGCGTTAAAGGCGTAGGGATCGCGATTTCGCTAATCGGTTAAATCGATAGTTGAGGGCTGTAAGTTGTGGTAAGTGGTCTTGGTTGGAAGAGACCTACGAAGGCGATTGTAGATTGTCTAAATACAGAAATATAGAAATGTCTGCCGAGGCAGACAGATGCCAACTGATGAGTCTGTTGTATTATCATGTTTAGAGGGTCTAATAGACGACCTCCGGTAATGCCCACATCAGGCTACGAACGGAGGGGGTGGTGTGACGACTGGGATCGTCACAAGACGGGTGTCTTTCCCGTAGGAGGGGGGTCAGGATTCATAATATGTAAAGTTATGATTTTTTTAAAGTTTGCTATTTAGACACCTCTTTTTTTCCTGTTTAGCCTCCGGTAACTACCGTTCAGATAATACTTAAGAGGATGAATGAGGATGATATGTGAGTGTAAATGAAGTGTAGTCTTGTACATTCTCAGTTCGACCATTCTGAGATGTGTGGTTAATTGAAACCCAACCACCAAAGAACACCGGTATCCACGATCTAGTATTCAAATCCGCGTAAAAATAACTGGATTTACTAGGACTTGAACGCTGTAACTCTCGACTTCCAAATCAGCTGATTTGGGAAGACGCACTCACCACCAACCCAGCGGGTTAATCTAGACACCTTTAAAGCCACTTAAAACTACGACCGCCTATCTCCAATCAGAGTACTTTTCCTAAGCCTGAAAATACACACATTTATTTATTGTTGTATCTATATTTTAAATTGCATTAAAAATACTCGTAAAGAAAATAGATTATTTTTGAAAGGGTTTTAAATTAAGTTCTGCTTATAAATATTTATTTATTTTTTTAAATTAAAAATGAACAGTCTTTCTTTATTATAAATTTTCTTGCTATTCTTACACTGACTTAAGCTAAGAAGAAATATTGTTAATATACATCATTTAAATTAAATTAAAAGTACAATAATAAAAAATATTACTTTATTTACGTAAATTTAATTAATATCATGTTCCATCTTTTATAATAAAGATGTTTGTTTTCAGAATTATTTCTCCAAATTATTTCTCCAGTAAGTTTTATAAAAATTGCATGCAGTGTTTTTTTTCTTTTGTTTGTTTTTCTAGAAGACAGTTAATAGTCTACATTTTTCTTTAAGAAGCTTTTTATTGGTTTATAAAGAATACTTAGATCTAATGTATAATCTGCAGACCTTTATTTAAAATCTAAAACGACTTAAAGTACATGAATTATTCCCTTTCAGTAAATTTTATCGACTAAGTTAATATCAACTTTTTTTAATGTTTTTTAATGCTATTTCCCTCTCCTGAACTATCAGCACTTGAAGAGAAATCAGGAAGGTAGATAGATTTTTCTCACTTCGCAACTGGTAATGAATTATGTGGTTTGCTTTAAGCCTTTTAATTATTTTCTACGAATTACAGGTAAGTTAGCCGGATTAATAATACAACCAATCCATTGGTAGTGTGTAAATTTCTAAAATAGTTTGATACAATTCGAATCAAAAATCATACAGTTAAAAAACTATTGCGCTAGATCGTTTTTCTGTCACCCGATGGTAATTTTATTGAAAACAGCCTTAAAATTATCACTGGTGTAATTCATTGATGTAATGTTGTACTAGAGAGTATATATTATATTTTGGGGGAGGGTTATGTTTTACAGTTTTACTGTAAAACATAACCCCCCCAAATATAACACTGTGATAAATATTCTAGCGTATTATATATTCGCGCTCTTTTATTCTTGCAGTAATGTTTTGTATAGTATATAAGTAGTAATTTTAACTTCAAAGATTCTGCCTTAAGTAAATATATGAATTTACTTATTAACAGATTGAAAATAATATTTATCTTATTTTTGTGTGATGGTGTTTTCAAATAGTTTTTTATACATTAGTTGATCAAACCGAAAATGGACCAATTTCATATTAGTTTTGACGCAAAGAACTTTTGTATCGTATCAGAAATGTACAGTTTATGATAAAAGTTAAAATAAAACTTTATTGACAATAAAATATAATACTGTGAGTTCATGTCTAGTAGAAAAAAAATCGTATTTTTATATTTTGGTTTTGCGTAATTTCCAGTTTTTGGTAGTCTGCTTTCGCTTTAACAGTTAAAGCTAATGAATTATAACTTTTTTTTATGATACTACCACATAAGCTTGTGCTTGGGATATGGAGATGGAATATTGTGGCGTATGAAAAATCCATACCTGACCGAAATTCGAACCCAGGACCTCCGGATGAAAGGCCGAAACGCTACCGCTCCGCCACGGAGATCGGCAATATTCAATGAGGATTATCTTTTGATATTCAGTTTGTAAATCCAATAATACAGTTGTGCCTAATCTTTTTCCAACCGCTGTGGAAATTTAAAATATTTTTTATCATTTTAAAAATTAAACCGCATTAACAAAATTTCATTAAATACAAAATCATATTCTTATTCCTTTATAACACAAAACTGTAACTAACGATAATTAAAATAGAGTTAGTTGTAATTGTGTATATTTTACACTGCGATTTAATCATTAGGTAATCTCACGTGAATCGAAAAAGCAATGTACCCCTTCTCAAGAATAACAGTATCTGATGTCGGGCTTATTAAGGAGCTATGTGGTTTTCTATTGTCATCTTCAATCCAGTGAATTTATTGTTTCAAATAAATGTTCAAAGCCCACCAAAATGCAGGTGATACTCAAACGTAGAAATTCGGTACCATTTCGTTTTGTTCACATATCAGGTACTGGAAAGTATATAAGTGACAGAATAAATTGAGATGAAGGTTAATTTGTGCGCTTCAACCACGAGTGTAATAAAATTAAAATAGATTTTTCAAATCATGACCCTGTAGCGCACTCCATGATAATTAATCTTTCTTTTTTCCTGTTTAGCCTCCGGTAATTACCGTTCGTGATAATTAATCTGTGCTGGTGTAAAAGTACTTTTGATATATAATTAAATGTTTCATTTTTATTATTTTTTGTTGTTAGGTTTTCATTAGAATTATTGTTATATGTAATAATGATAATAATATTATTTTCTTTTTTATTATTATATGTAATATAAATTATTTCGAACTCTTTTTTGCTTAAGTGAGCAAGATACTGCATTTATATTTCAAGATTATATATTTTCAATCAGATTTTGTTTTTATTAATAAAAACATGTTTCCCTTTTATCATTCCTCTTTTATCTACAAAATTAATCTGCAATTTTATAACACATTTACTGAAGTAATTTTTTAATTTAAATTCATTGAAATCGTTATTTCAACACTTTTATAATAAATTGAAGTTATCTATTTATAATATGTCTGTGATATAAAAATACCATTACTTTATTAAAATACTCTAAATAAATTTATAATAAAAATTCCACTATTTTATAAATTTAAAAACTATATATTCCTTTTTTTACAATTGATTTGTTGGTTAACAAAAAAAAAAAAATTATTATTATTATTATTACACTATCATTACAACAAATTTGTTTATTAATAGTCAACCGAAAATCAAAGTGATCATTTATTTTTAAAAAATTGCGTTATAGTTATTTTTAAATTATAGCTGGCATGAAGAAGCTTTGTAAAGTTAAAAAGAGAAATATTAGATTTGGTTTTATTTTATAAAAATGTTAACGTACGGAATAAATCAAGCACATTAAAATTTTTCGAAATTTTAATTATCTTGCAACATTTTACTAAGCAATTATGATGTTTAAAATTAAACGAAAAATAATTTTATACTTTTTTTGTCTTAAGTGAAATATTATTATCGGTGTTTTTTTTACAATTTATTACTTACAATACTTAATACAGCCATTTTCAAAAATTGTCATCAATTAACTAAACTACATACTGTAATTAGAATAAATAATACTAGGTAATATTAAAATTAATTTATTTAAAAAATTACACTATCAGGTACATTTTCATAGTCAAAATTATCTATTTATAGACCAGTATATTTTTCTTAACTCGAAAACTAAAATATTTTTAAAATATCATTGCTTCCTTTCTCATCATGTAATGCCGGGCACTTTTCCGCATTAAAAAAACAAAAATAATCATTTTTAAATCTTTATCTTTTATTATTCATTTTAATTGAAAATATTTTTTTTCTAATGAATTTATAAATGTAGAGATCATAAATTTAAAAAAAAAATTATTTAATTTTTTTTTTTATTTCAATGTAATTTTACATTGAAATTTTATTTACCTAACTGCACACCATTTTATACGTTTACTTTAAAACAGACCGAATTATTTTATTTAAAACCAACAAATAATGCAATGTCTAAAAAAAATAAAATTCAAATTGTTTATATTAACTTTTTTTTGTAGCATCAAATGGATCAAAATACATTTTATTTACGTGCTTCGCTTCCATCCTTGGATTATACAGTGAATTTAACAGTACAGACTAATAGACCACAATAATAATGCAATATATATATAATTGTATTATATTAAATCATACACATCATATATTTTATTCTTCGTTTTGTGCATTTAATATCACACTGCAGTCTTCTTATTATGCAACCTTGTTAAAGCAATTGTGTTTCAACTTAAGAAAAAACTTTTCACTGCTGTAACTAATATAGCTTTCACTATATTCATAAAGCATTTCTTTAGTATCACGTAAAAATGAGACTGCATTTAAAGTACGTTTTTTGGAATGTTTTGAATTATAAAAATTAAAAAAAATTTTCACAGGTTAATGCCCTTCCAGCAATTAGTATTTTTATCGTTAATTTGTTTTACTTTGTCCATTATTCGGTTCAATATTTTTAATCTATCTTTCTAGTTTCTCTTGAATCTGTTGGAGTGTTTTTCCTTTTGTTTCTATCACATAAAACAAAACGAACAAAAAACAAAGAAAACACGAGATCGTAAAAATTACAAAATTAAAATACATACCTATTTCTTCTTTTATATGTAAATATATTTTATTCATAATAAATGATGTAAGCGCTAATGAAATCGATGTTATCGCTGAAGCGATACCTTTTGTGTTGCTGGGGAAATATTCAGCTTGAACTGTCGACGCGATAGGACCGAGTCCGATAGAAAAGAAAATACCGTATGTAAAAAGAGCTAAGACCGGTATAATATAGGTAGATTCTATTTCCATATCGGTTTTGTATCTCAAATAAAACCAAACGGCATTCATTCCCATAGCGAGGCCGCTTCCGAGAGTAGAGATAGCCAATAACGGTCGTCTTCCTAGTTTATCTATTAGTAAGGTGGAAATAAATACAGAAATTACCCATATTCCACCCATAATTAAAACACATGTATTCGGATCGTATCCTTCCGGCGGTAACGTTATCGACGTGTACGCCATCAAACCGCTTATTCCTGATGCCCTCTGAAGTATTGAAAGGACTTGAACGATTATCAATCCTTTGCGGTGGCCTTGCGTCGATATTAGATCTTTATATGTTCTTTTATTTTTCATTTGCTCTTGTACGGATTCTCTTATCGCCCGTAATTCGGTATTTACTTCGCTCTTGTCTTTTCCAGCACGTAACCATTCTAATGATCTCTGCGCTTTCTCGTGGTTATTTTTCATCACAAACCAGTATGGAGATTCAGGCATGCAAAGAAATAAAATAAAAAATATAACCGGTACTATCGCAGTTAAAATACCTAAAGTTTTATACGTAACGAATGGTCCGATTGTATATTCATAAAATACACCTAGATATACCATTAACTGTATTAAAGTGCTTAAGGCTCCGCGCACTGAAGGTTCAGAGATCTCACCAAAGTACATCGGTAATATTGTCGTCGCTACACCGCTCCATAAACCGTTTAAAAAACGAGAGATGTACAGCATTTCTGCATTTGTTGCAAATATAGCGAGGATCCAGCTTATAAAACTTAAAGCACTAAGAACTACGGCGGTTCTTTTACGTCCAAACATATCCATCAGATAACCAGCCGGTATCGGACTAATAAAATTCCCAGCGTATAAAAGCGATACCATCCATGCTTCTTCAGATGGCGTTAAATCCATCGGCTCGCCTGTTTGTTCTATTTTCTTTAATACGGGTGACGGCCAACCTAACGATTGTCCTTGCATTACGAACCCCAAACTTGCTGCATGAACAAAAAAAAAAAAAAAAAACAAATGAGTATATTTAACCGTGAAATCACTTTATCACTAAATCAATTTATTTATATTTTACCTAAAGGTAATAATAATTATTTAATAACCTAGAAGTATAGTATAATAAAGATTGTGTATTTCTGTCCTTGTTATGTAAAATTTGAGAGCTGCTACAATTTTTATATCAGAAGGAGTGAAGGACTATGTACTATTTCAAAAATATTCGAGGGGGGTGGTGGCAACCTCTCTTTAGTCAAAAGATTATTTTCTGTTTTTTATTTTCTTATTTTATTCGTACTTATTAACAAACGCTTTATAAATAAAAAGAAACTTAAAAAATTAACCTAATTTAAACAAAAGAAAAACATATTAAACAGTAAAAGAAATGTTATTATTCAAATTTAAAATTTCAACTCTGTGCAAATCAGAAGTTAAAATATCTTGAAAATTAACACTGTGATAATCCCGCACATATCCTGTTTGAGCCTGAACTTGCTCTATCGTTCAAATATGTAATGTAAAAATAAAAAATATCTTTTATTATCCTAATGTATACAACTAGTAAACAATAAGGTCATCCAGAACCCTCTCAGGTCGGCAAGTGATGCTCAACTACCGGATGTCCAATCTGAGTTTCGATTTGGTTAGGGCACCCGTGTCCACGTTGCGAATTTGCGTTGGATTCTGGAGAAAACCCACGAATATTAAAAAGCCATCTACTTATGCTTTATCGGCTACTCCAAAGCATTTGATTACTTTGGTTATAGGAAGCTGTGGGACGCGTTACATGAACTGGGAGTGCCACCACACTTAACTCACCTCGTCAGATCATTGTATATGGGAGGTTTAAAGTTGGCCAACGAGTCAGACAAGGCTACTTCTTATCGCCCTTTCTTTTCAACATTTATGCAGAGATGATTATGCAAATGTTAAACTTGGAAGAATCTAACATCGGAGTCAAAATGGGAAGTTACAACATCAATAATCTCCTTTACGCAGATGACGAAACGCTTTTAGCTGAATCAGAGGATGATCTGAAGGCACTGATAAAACGATTGAAGAAGGATGGTGAGGAAATGGGCCTACATCTCAATGTCAAGAAGACCAAAATCGTAACAACTACAGTAAAAAAGTCAACGTCACGATTGATGATAACGACATCGAGTGCATTGATGGTTTCATCTTTCTTGGATCCATGATCACTCAAAATGGTGGGTGCAGCACAAAGGTCAGATGGCGAATAATATTGGGCCGGAAGGCAATGTTAAATATGAACCGAATCTGGAAAAATGAACATACTAGCCTTGGCCATCATATAACATTCTATAACTATATAACATTCTATGGATGTGAAAGTTGACATTAACATTTGATTAAAATGTTATTTTTATGAGTTTAATTAATAAATAAAAGTTTATGCTATTAAATGAACGTGCATAAACTAATGTTTAAATTTTCCTAATTATAATTTATTTATTGTGAATGAATATTGGTATCAATATTATTATATATTATTGGAGTTTTTATATGATAAAAGTACTCCTTCTAGTTCTGATTATCTTGGTTTATAGTGGAAATCGGAATAATTAATTAAAATTAAATTACTATTTATTATCTAGGTTAAAATTCATTATTAAAAAAAAAGATTAAAAATTCTGTTAATTATAAATCGCACATTAATGTTAAATTATATTGAAAATAGATTTTCGAATATTTCTTTCAAAATTTGAGAGGTAAAATCTATTCGAGTAACCACTTCTTGACCTATTTTCTAATAAAGCATATTTAAAATATATAATTAAGCAATCGCATTCGGTGGTAAATATTTTAAAAATATTTTACAATCATTGAAAATTTGATCTGATGAGAACATGCGTTTTTCTAAAGTGACTTTAAAAAATAGGCTTATAATTTCAAATTTCATCGTCAGCTACAAAGATTTTATATCATTCTCTAGACATAGTTTTTACACCCATTCTGTTTTCTGATTAAAATAATTACTTTCGTAAGTTATTGATATTCGTTATTTTTTATTAACGATAATAATTAACTTTCGTTAAGTTTCCCTGTTCTGTTTGACCTACATAAGGTCGTCAGTCATTCTTTATTCGATTTGTAATCGAGATTATAAAGTTTTAATAGGTTAAAATACTTTATAAGCCCCATTTGATTTATTGGTTTGATCGGTTAAATAGTTAAGATTTGGAAGGTTAACATTTTTGTGGGATGGATCGCAAGCCTACCGCTATCCTGGGGATTTATATCTGGGTTATCATACCTTTAACCAAAAGTTATCCGTTAAAAAGTGCTGAGAACCCGTTTTTATCCTCAATCATCACATCATAAAGGTAACCCCCACATGCTCCCATACATTGTGAAAAATAGAGCCAAGGACTAGTATAAGTAATATCTACCTGGCAGAGCTGATCGTCTTATGTAAATAGAAGAAATGTTCCTATTCGACAATAACTTGGCATTCGTTAATACAGGTGATTTTTTAGTCCTGTTACCCAATTGTTAATGTTTGGTAATTTTTTTCTAAGAAAGGGAAATTTTTTTTTGTGACACGAATTTGGTAGCGCTACTCAACCGGTATAGATACGACAGTGTGAGTTGATTCTCCTTGAGCTGTGTGAACTTTTCTGCCGTTTCCGGTCGTGTTACGAACAGAATGTCTTTTATCGTAGAACGAGCTTTTATTCTTGAACAATGTTTTGGTACGAAATCGTACGCGAGTGTAAAAGAATCATATCAAATTAAATTTTGTTGGTGTTCCTCCGCCAGAAAAAATGTCTATACCGATTTCGAGAGAAAGGTAGTGTTTGCGACAGAAAACGTAGTCGTCCACCAACTCGCTTGACAGATGACGTTTTAGAGAATGTGAAAACAAGATTGCTGAATTCTTCACGTCTTCCGCCTTCTCCAGGAGGGACACAAATTGGCGCACAATATTTTCCTGTATACTTCACCACTTATTGTTTGTTCGAAGAATATGGGTCCGACTATACGATGACGAGATATCGCACACCACACACCAATTTTTTCAGGATGCAAAGATTTGTCTTGTAAAGCGTTAGGATTTTTAACCGCCCAAATTCGACAATTTTGACTGTTCATATAACCATCGACATGGATCCATGCTTCATCACTAAAGAACACTGTGTTTAAAAATTCGATTCCGTTATCATTTACGAGAGACCTAAACCAACCGATGGCAATATTGCAATCGCTTGTTAAAATCTGGAGGCTGAAGCTCTTGGACTAATCGTACGCGATACGGAAACAGTTTCAAGTTTTTAGCAGCTTTCTAAACCATCGAATTTGACAAACCGACTTGCATGGAAAGGTTTCGTAAACTTTTCCGTAGAGAATTGATCAATTTTGTTTTCACATTCTCTAAAAGGTCATCTGTCAAGCGAGTTGGTCGAGTACTACGTTTTCTGTCGCAAACACTACCTGTCTCTCGAAATCGGTTTGCTAGCCTAGAAATTTGATATGATTCTTTTACACTCGCGTACGATTTCGTAGCAAAATATTGTTCAAGAATAAAAGCTCGTTCTACGATAAAAGACATTCTGTTCGTAACACGACCGGAAACGGCAGAAAAGTTCACACAGCTCAAGGAGAATCAACTCACACTGTCGTATCTATACCGGTTGAGTAGCGCTACCAAATTCGTGTCACAAAACAAAATTTCCCTTTCTTAGAAAAAAATTACCAAACATTAACAATTGGGTAACAGGACTAAAAAATCACCCTGTGTAATTTGCATTTAATGAAACACCGTACCGCGTATCCATTATATCCCTTTACTTGCCTTTTACCGGAATCGAAGTGACTCCCTGGTAACTTTTGGCCATATAACGTTAAAATGTTACGTTAAATAAATAAATATTGAAAACTTTGTATTTCTGCTTTTATAATATCTTGAATGACTTTATTGGTAACGTGTAAATAGGTTATTATATTTATGTTACGTGCAGCCAGTGTTTTTGATCTCTGTTCAGTCCCCACTGTCTCTTCTCGTTCAGTTTATACCTGGTGAAGTACGAAAGTTTGTTACTTAGCTGTGCTAATTCGTCGGAAGAAAAATCTAATAACAGAAAAAGATTATTTTAAGTTTACATAATGAACTTTATAATTTCATCCTTTTGATATTTTTTAATAGTAACTCGTATTACTTTCTTCTTAATTTACTCGGTATAGACTCCGGAAAATGCACTTTCTCACCGTATTATCATTTTTATAGGCTCTAGAAAAAATTTAGAACTCTAAATGTACAGCGTTACATAACTTTCAGATCATTAATATCAAAGTTTATTTCGGAAGTTTTGAAGAAAATCGTTCAAGTTCAGCAGCAGTAAAATAAAGGTAAATTAGCAGACATTATTACTCTTATGGGCATACTTTCCTTCCTAATTAATGAAAGGTATATAACACGTCTCCGTAACCAGTAACGGTAAGATTAAAGTTCTTCTCTCTCTCTCTCTCTCTCTTCTTTTCCCCTCACAACCATTGCCTGTTTTTAAACATCAATGTTTTATCTTATTTTCTTACCTGTAACATTTATAATTAATTATTTTATTTTTACTTTTTTAAGGTTATTTTTATGCCTTGAGTTTAAATGTATCATAATATGGAAATGATGTTGATTTGCGTCACATGTAAAATATAGAAGCACATGCGTAAACTCACTTTATTTACACACATCATCATGTATAACAATGGATCTATTGTCATTGTAGTATCTTACAACATGGGTATGTTTTCATCGTATAGCGTTTCTACAAATTGATAATTATTAATATTACAACATTTTGCTAAAAAGCTTTAAAAATATCATTTTTGTTTACACAATGGATTAGATTATAGTAAACAAAGCTAAAGTACTTAACTTTTATGTAATTTAATTAATAAATTGTAAAAATACATATTTTTCATATGTATTTAAAAATTTTTAATTCTAATTTAATAAAATTAGAATTATTTCATTTCTACTTTCTTGTATGAAGTAAAGGAAGTATTGTGATCGCGAAAAATTTGGGTTTTTAGATTTCAACGGAAATATCTATTTTGACCATCCTGAATCCATTTTGACTAGTTTTGGCTTGACGTCTGTACGTATGCATCTCGCATAACTCAACAATGATTAGCCGTAGTATGTTGAAATTTTGAATTTAGGACTGTTGTAACATCTAGTTGTGCAGATGTTACAACATGACTAGATGTTACAACTAGACTGTTACATCTGTCGATTGCAATCAGAAGGGGAGGTGCTCCCCTTTTGATTGCAATCGACTGAACCAAAAGTGTCCAAAAAAGCTCAAAATCCAAAGACATTTCGATTTCGAACTTTCTCTTAACTGTAATAATAAGGCCTCATTGTGAGCTTTTCAAGGATATAACATAAGTAGTACACATTTTCATTGGTTCCAGAGTTACAGCCAAATAAAATTTTAATTAATGAAATATTTGTATTTTACATGGAGAAGGCACATCGGTTCGAATCAGATGTCATGTCATTTTTTTACCTATTTTAATTTAAATATATTGATTTATTAATAATTATTAAGCTCTCTCTGATTGTAAAAAAAAATTACAATAAATAATAATTCAATAATAACAATAAAAAAGAAAAAAAATATGAAAAAATATCAGAAGTTAATGAAATAAAATTTTGTGTACTTTTCATTAAAAAAAAAAAAAAAGTGTAAATGTAATTTAATAGGCGTACAAGGAAGTCATGTGGTGTCCACATCAGATTTTTTTCTTTTAGATATCTACAGTAAATTATACATAACTGTAACGGAAATATGTTAGGAATAATTAGAATAAGATTATAGAATAGGAATACTTAAGTAGAAATTTATTTTGTAGGAAATACTTTAATAGAAGAAATTTTAATGAGTTTATAAAGGAAATCATGTTGCCTACATAAATGATGTGAAGATTTTTTGTCTTCATCATTGGTTAGTATTAGTGGGTTATTAGAGTGATGTATTTTTTATTATATTCTCAGCAAAATTCAAGAAAACTGACTTGAATTATTAAAAAATACATATTCCGAAATTTTTAGATCTTAGATCACCCTAGATAGTAGTCTCTTTTGTAGTTTATACGCTTTCTTTTCTTATTTTTATTAAAGTGCGGATTTCTTGTCTTTTTGTTAATTACAAGCGGTTTTTTCAAACAAGCTTTTTTTTGTAGATATATCCATATTATAAGTAACAAAAAAAAAATTAAAAAGATAAATAATTCCGACATGAAAAGTAAAAAAAAAAAAATGATTTTTCAATTCTTTTTTAAATCTCGGGTTTATGAAGCCGACCCTTAGATTAAAGGTTAATAAATTCTGTGTATCTCGTTTTTCGTTTTATCTCAATTTCTGGAAGTCTGAATTTGGTTCATCGTCATCATTCACTAAAGGCTATGCCTTGTCGATTTAGCCATGTCACTTTCATCTCCGCTTCTCTCTTCAAGTCATTATATGAACCAAGTCCCATTTCTTCTTAAAATTATTGATGATGGTTGCTGTCGGTCTACCTCTAGGTTTTTTACCCAAAACCTTGCCCTCAAATATATTCGTGAAGAACTAGTCATATCGTATTACATGTCTTTTCAATTTCGCTCTTCTTCTTCTTCTTCTTCGTATAACATTTAGCAAGGACCTCCTCTCATTCACTTCTGCTAACACTTGAATATTTATTTTCCTATCCATCCAGCTTTTTCTCGTTATTCTCCTCCAAATCCACATTTCCATTGCTTCCAGTGTTCCTCTTTCTGCTTTCCCAAATGTCCATGTTTTACACCCATAAGTTAGAACACTCCAGACATAAGTTTTAGCGAACCGTTTCCTTATTTGCATATTCATACGATTATCAGTCAGTATATTCTTTTTATTCTGGAAAGCTCGTTTTGCCAGCGCTATTCTTCTTTTTACTTCTGCGATACATTTATTATCGCTAGTGACGGTTCTCTACAACATTACCGTCTAATTTAGTATCAGCCTTTGTACCTTCCTTTGTTTTTTCTACAATCATAATCTTTTCTTTCTCCTTATTAATTTTCAGTTTAAGTTTTCTTAGTACTTTAGATAGTGTTACTAACATTATATCCATTTCTCTTGCTGATTCCACCAGTAACACAATATCATCTGCAAAGCGAATACAATGTATGGCTTTTTTATTAATTCTGATTCCTTTTGTTTTTTATTTCATTTCTACAATAGCTTTTTTCAAAAAAGTTAGCTTTGGTTAAAATTTACATTTTTTTTCTTACATTACGAAAGCTTCTCTTTTAAAGTAGGTTTCACATTCTAAAAAAAATTATAATTTTAATTATTAATTTACTATATTTATGGTTTCTAATTTTTTTTAATTATGTTGATTCTACTCAATTATATAAGAGTGTGTAGCTATTTTTTTGGTTTACTTTATTGAAGACTTTGACAATGCACTACATTATAGTTTTAATTGTCCATGAAATTAATTTTATAATGGTAATAATTAAAATTCGTAGTTTATTATAGTATTATTGGTTAATGTTATATTACACATTGATGAAGTTATAAGTTAATCCCTTTATTATTTAAAGAAATATTTGTTCTGTGATAAAGGAATTTGTTATTTTGGTTGATTACGTCGATCATAATACTGTTAAGCGCGAATACTTTTCTGATTTTCACCGCTTATAATAATTTTCGTTATATTTATAAGAATAATATAAAATTATAAACCCTTATCTTCAGCTGCATTTATACTTCGTGATGTGGTTTGTCTATTGCTCGAACATTCTAAGTTCAGTAGGTCAAAATTATTGTTAAATACAATCCAGCAACAGCTGTTAACAGATAAAGAACTGATAATGTTAGAGTTTTTTCGGGTATAACTATATGAAAATAAAAAAAACTAATGAAAAACGAAAAATTTTACATGTGTGTCTTCTTTAACGTATCAGGATGTAAAGAAGTTATGAACGTTAAATTATGAACTTATGCTAGCCCTAAACGATTAGGAAAAAGCACTAAGTCCTGTTGATATCTAAACACAGAAAATATTGTGTACAGTTTGTTTGTTTAAATTTAACAGTTGCCGCCTAACGATTGCGAGTTAAATCTAACCCCAACATCGTTTAATTTCGGAAACGTAACAATACTTTATATACAGAGTATGTCACTCTCAGTATTTATGAAAGTTCTCCCGAAACTTTCATAATTCTTTTTACTCGTGAAAATAATTGAAAAAGTACGTATAAACATATCTCCTAAAATGGTTTGTTTGCCAATTACGGCTACTGAAAGATTTCGCTCGGATTTCAGCTACTGTGGTGAAATGAGGTCGTACTGAAATTTTTACGACGTTAACTAAGGAGCATAATTAATGATTTCTTATGGTTTTTGACCTGAAAAATCTATTATATACTTCCCAGAACTGTATCTGCAATATTTTGTGAAAAATCTGGGGAAAAACCCCTGTTTTTTGTTTGTCGTAGAATTACTTTGTTAAATGGGTAAGTAGACATATAAAGCTTTTAAACAAAACTTGTAGAGAATTTAATTCAAAACAAAATGGCCTAAGATAGGATATATATATATATATATATATATATATATATATATATATATATTTTATTATAGTGTTTGCATCTTCTGTTATTACGTTAAATTATTTAAATAATTATATCAAATTATAAAAATGAATCAATCATGCTCATATCAGTTTCATGAATCAGTAATCAGGAATCCAGTTTCTTATTTCATAAATTTTATTTCTTCATAGTTAAAACTTCACTTTCTGTTCCTTCTTCCTTAGGAGATGTCTAGTATGAAATTCTTTTCATTTGTGTACTGTATTCTTTTGTATAAATTTTCTTTCTTGATGTGGTCATCCATGGAAATCTTAACTTCGTTTTTTTAGCGTCAAAATATAATAAGGCACTCTTGCTGCAATGAAGCAGAACGTTTTGAATTGGAAACAAAAATTCACTATTTGCTGAATTAGATTTTTTATGGTTAAAATTACTTAATCTTTATTTATTTCTTGGTACGTTATAATAAATAATTTTTCCTATTTTATAAATGGAAATTTAATGTTATGTTCAAATGTACTTGTAAAATGAACTAAATTGTTCATTAACTATTACGTAATTAATTAACTATAGAATAGACTAGCAATATTAAATGAGTATTATTGTAACAGATATAGTACATCCAAAATAATTATTTGTTTATTCTTTACTGATGTACTTATTGTTTATTCTATAACAATAAGTCGATGCCCAATATCAGTTATTGATGGATGATAATGAATTCTGTAGCCTGTAAAAAAATACTATGCTTTATCGGAACTCGAACCCGAAATAATAATAATACTATTGCGTAAGTGATAAAAAGATGAAACAAAACAAAACTGCACGAATTCTGTACAATAAATTATTTTCACAGTTTTATAACCGCAAGTTAAACTATATTTATGACCAGGCTTAACTTAAAAAATAGAAATTTATTTGTATTATTATTGTAGTTATAATATTATTAAACAGTTGTCTATGCCACTTGTTAGTTATACTATTTCAGTGATCTATTTTCTATATATTTTTATTTTATTAATAAATTAATATTACACCACCCTAGATAATATTATTATCTAGGGTGGTGTTTATCCCAAAAGGCACAAATGAGAATGGAGAACCTTTATACAGACCATTGAGTCTTTTAAATACCATGGCGAAGGTAGTGGAGAAGATGCTCGCTGGCCGAATCTTTAAGGAACTTGAGGAAGGAATAGGCATTAGTGGAAATCAGTTTGGATTCATGAAGGGTCGTTCGACGATACAGGCGGCGACAAAGGTGATCGACTGGGCTAAGGATACTAGGAGCGGCACATGGAGAACGAGGCGTATTTCCCTATTCATAGCTTTAGATGTAAAAAATTCATTCGGTTCTATTAAGTGGGAATCAATAAATAGGGCATTAGTGGAAAAAGGTATCAGTCCTTATTTAAGAAGGCAGATAGCGGAATACCTCTCAAATAGAGAATGCTTGGTGGAGACGCAGAGTGAGTGCCTACGTTTCAATATTTATGGCGGTGTGCCACAGGGGTCTGTACTGGGACCCTTACTCTGGATACTGGCCTTCGATGGGATATTAAGACTAGACTATCAGGATGGGGTACAAGTAATTGCCTATGCCGATGACCTGGCGATACTCATCAAGGGTAAAACAACTGTCGATGTACAAGAGAGAGCTAACAACACGTTACGGACGATAGATAATTGGTTGAAAGAGAGGGGACTCCAGTAGAAAAATGTAAATATATTATGTTCACAGGGAAGAGGATTTTAGACCGTCCGGCCATCCAAATTGGAAACTAACAAATAACAGAGGTCGAAAAGATTAAATACCTGGCTGTGACTTATGAGAGGAATTGCCGGTTCACCCAGCATATAATAGACATATGTGCCAAAGATGAACAGATGACTAAGATTTTGAATATAATAATGTCTTCGCAGAGAGCTCCAAGACCCGCTAAGCGAAGGGCGATAGCGTCCACAGTGACATCCATGATGTTATATGCAGTACCAGTGTGGTGGCACTCAGTCAGGGTTAAAAGAAATTTGAACAGACTGGTTAGTACTCATAGGAGGCTGTTGCTGGGGGTTGTTTCAGCTTACAGGACGGTCTCCTATGAGGCGTTGTGCGTGTTGTCTGGGGTACCACCAATAGACTTAATGGCCCTAAATAGAGTCGAGAGGGCGCAAGGCCTCGAAGCAAATGAAGCAAAAGATAGACTTAGACATAGATGTCAGGAGGATGGACCAGCCAGACGCACGAAGGAGCTGATTCCAGATCTTGCACTATGCTTAGACAGGGAACATGGTGAGTTAAATTATCATATCACGCAGTTTTTTACAGGTCATGGCAATTTCAATGAGTACCTCCATCGTGTTGGAAGAAGGCCAGGTCCAGAATCTATGTACTGTGAGAGAATTGACAATGCAGAACACACATTTTTCTGCTGTGAGAGGTGGGCAATTAAAAGGAAGAACTGTGGCATAATAGGTATGAGCCCAGCAGAGGTCCTAGAGCACATGTTGAGGAGCGAAATAAACTGGAAGAAGGTTACGGAATTTATAGTAGCAGTATTCACAGAGAAGGATATAGATGAAAGGCGACTAGGTTACTAGTGTAGAATAGGGTATGTAGAATACAGCCTCAGTGGTGAGAGACGGCACGCTGAGGTGTGTCGTTCTCAATGATCCACTGAGGACTCCAAGGATTTAGATAGGTTCCGATGAAGAAGAAGTGTAAGAAAAGACCCGGTGCCACGGGTAGTCGTGGGTATGTCGTGGTTTCCAAATGGGCAAACAGAAAATCACTCAAAAGAGCTGACACCGGCGAGCCGACCTGCAATGCCGGACGTTCAGCCGGTAGGCGGAGAGGCTCGTTAGAGTTTACTAGACACTCCCCTGGGTGGCGCAATACCAACCAGTCGGACCGGCTCAGGGGAGTAGAGTGAAAAGAAAAGAAAAAAAAAAAGAAAAAAAGATTAATCGTGATAGCCTCTTCTTGGCTCTCCTCAGAAGATCTGTGAAGGTTGCAAGGTCACCTTGTAAGCCTCATAAAAATGGTCCGTGCACCATCTGCTCTTTGATTGCCCAATCTTAGGAACCATCCGACAAAACCAAGATCAGGGTTCGGATATGAAATTTCTACTAAACCGGAAAGAAGGTATAAAACGTCTGTTACGGTTCTCTCCTACACTGGAATGAAGAATACAGTTTAGTGGTTTTTGTCTGATTTATGTGTTTTAGTTTGTATCGGTTGTTGTTACTTGTACATAGACAAGTTCCTGTTCCTATTTCCTTGTTCCTGTTTTTTTTTTGTTCTTTATTTTTGTTGTTTTATGTAACGGTACATGATAGATAGTGTTTCTTTAGTCGCTAATGACTAATTGTTGATGCGACTGTAAATAAAAGCACCAAACAAAAAAAATGTTATTTATTTATTAAAAATTATAAATATTTGTAATAATTTGTGTAAGAAAATTTTTTATTTATGCATGTTTATCTATCAGTCTTCTAGACCTTGAACAAGAATCTGTAATAATTCACTAGAAATAATTTTTTTAAGCGAATCACGTCATTTGTTAGAGCTATTTCTCTTATCGTTTGTTGTGTCTATGTATTTATTAATTTGTGAGTTATGCAGTTAATTTTTATGGATCAATAACACTTTATAAATAAAACTGGTAATTGAAAAAATGTATTTGTGGCTTGTGCTAAATAGGTAGGTATAATATTAACGCCATTCCTACAAGTTATTTAAATAGAATTATCTCTTTTATCGTAAGGTTAAATTTAATTGTTAAGCTTTTTAAATGATATGTTAAATGACAGCATATATCTAATGAAAGTTCTATTTATAGAATAACCGATAAACCTAAATGATTAAGAAAATCGTTACTATAAATTCTATTTAAATTACAAAAATTATATTCTAATCGTTAATACAATAATTACAATAACAAGTTTGTATTGAATTCTAATTATTATTTTAAATACTACAATATATGAACCTTAACTGTTTGTTACTAAAACAAAAGGATACATGTTGGAAATTTCATGTTTTAATTGTTAGTTCTCGTAATAATGGTATATTTATTAGGATATAATTTATGCTTTTATATTGAGAACATGAAAACTATTATATTATTACACGTCAAAGTTTAGAATGTTTACATACACAGATGCACAGTAGTTTTTTCAGGGGTACTTGAAGTACTTTTGTTACTGTTAATAGTACAGTAGAACAGATAGTGTACATGACATCGTAGAACTGTAGTGACAACAGTAGAACAGATGACAAGACATCGTAGGTAGCATATCTAGGTCACCGGTCAAACAATCCAATCCATATCCAGCACGTCAACTGAATTTTCTATATTTTGACAAGTAATATTATGTTATATTTCTAAGATAAAGTGTTTTTCTACGTAAATTTCATTGAAATGTTGTTTAAAATATTTTAGTTTTACGTACGTCAATATTTTCATCCATTCTACGCCACTCCGTTTAATGCGCAAACTAGAACGTCGTCGGGTACGCAATAATATTAAAGATAAAGCAATTGTAAATTACTGTTACTATTTTGACACGTACTCAAAATATTTAAGAGAAGATATTTTAATTATCATTGTTTTAACATTAATCCTATTAAAGAAATTTATACTTAAAAAAATATAAATATTTTATTACAACAGAAGAAATATTTCACATGATTATAATAAAACTGGATTAAAGTTGTAAAGTTTATTTGATTTTATTTTTTCTGATGCTCAAGTTTTTTTTTTAGGGGAGAATAATTGTTGTGTACTAGAAATGTTGTTATATGCTTTCAGCACAGTTCAACAAATTGTTTATTTTAATTTAGATATTCACAAAACTTTCAAAATTATAATTATCATGCCTTGCAGTTTATTTTTAAAAACCAGATTCTGTCAGGGTATCATTTATTGTGTAATTACTTCTTAAATCCAATTGTTATTTAACGTAATTTATATGTTAACATTGATTGCTTTATTAATTTTTATAAATGGATGTTATTTTCGTAAAAAAAAAAAATATGAAAATAGATTTGTTAATTTATATATTCTAAAGAAAAAATAGGCTTACGTTTAGATACATCCACTTCATGATAGATGGATTTTGTGGCGTATGAAAATTGCTGAACCTGTCCGGAATTCGAAACCCAGAACCGCTTTTATAAATTTATTTAATTTTCGTAAAAAATATGAAAATAAGTTTATTCTGAAAAGTAAATAAAATATATCTTCACGATACGACCCTGTTCGTCGGCTCTGAAGTTGAATTGAAGGAGATCTTCGACCGAGTTGACCAGGAATGAGACGCGAGAGATGAAATTAAACAGCGGAAAAATAAAGTTTATGTTTGTAGGCAGAGCCAATGGATCGTTTCGTTTATTTAGGATCCACAGTAGATAAAGATAGGGCACTCATCGGCTGAAATACGAATAGGAATTATCTTGGTGAGAAGGCGCTTACGAAGTTGACAGCAATTTGGAAGAATAAAGCAATATAAAGCTTCAGGTACTATCAGGTAATCATGAGAGTGCTTCAGGTACTAGTCTTCTCAGTAGTTATGTACGGCGCGGCGTTGAGACCTGGGCCAAGGTGGAATACCGGAGGAGAATTGATGAATTCTAAAAGTGGGCCTGCAGAAGAATGCTCCGCGTCACAAAGATGGGAAAGAAAACGAGATTGTCCACGATATGCTTCCGGCGTATTCTCCGGTTTTTCGACCGTATAATCCTGACGAAAATCTTGAGAACCTAGTCGTACAGATAAAAATCGAGAGCAGCAGATGACGCGGAAGACCGCCGTAAAGATTGACGGACTAAATAGAAGAGGGGACAGGAGAAACATCAGGCAGATTGATTAGATTGGCAGAGGACCGTGAACTATGGCTGGAAATTGTCAGCGGGATACGAATGGGATCACCGGTTCTCAGATACGAGAGGAGGGATCAGAGGTGATCATTCTATAGAAAAAGCAGGTTTATGTATGTTTAGATAAGTGACTTTATGATAATTGAATTTTGTGGTGTATGAAAAATGCGTATGAAAAGAATCACATAGTCAGTTTAGTAATTTTTTTTTAGAGGAAGATCTAACTGAAATATTGATTGTAATAACGTACTACCTTACTCATATTACAACAGTATGTAAATTTATGATATATAAACCTATTATTTCTGAATAATAATAAACACATGTGCAGTATCAGTACTCATGTATGCATTAGGTATAATAAAGTACAGTGAAACGGAATTGAGACAAGTTGAACGACTCGCTTGAAGAATATTCTTCCAAGAAAGGTCCCACCACATCCACTCGTCAAAAGAAAGATTCACGCTGCCGAAAAAGGAAGGTGGAAGAGGAGTACTCGATGTTAAAAATCTATGCTACGGCCAGATCGAAAACTTAAGGGATTACTTCCGTAGCAGACAACACCCCTTCTATCTAGCCATCGTAGCGACAGACCAAAACTATACGCCATTAAACCTAGCCAACAAGACTAACAACGTAGAACACAAGAAAGAGAGCAACGCAGATTGGGGAAGTAAAGAGCTGCATGGGAGATATACGCACCGCCTAGACCAGGAAGGAGTCGACAAAGCAGATTCAAATAATTGGTTTGTGCAAGGAAAAGTTACATTCCTAGACGGAGGGGTTTATATGTAGCATACAGGATCAAGTAGTAGCAAAAAGAAATTTTAAGAAATTTATTCTTGAAGAAAATATCAACAACAAATGTAGTCCATGTATGCAACACAATGAAACAATAGAACATATAATCAATCACTGGCTGTCCGATTGTAGCTCCGACGGAGTACACCAGGAGACACAACAACCTGGCGAGAATCGTACCCGTAGAACTCTGCAACAGATACAAGTTAGAGTTTCAAAAAAGCTCTGCTGTACTTATGAGCCAGCCTCATTTTTGGAGAACAACAATGCAAAAATTCTCTGGAACAAGGAACTGTAACAGCAAAACCCATCAACTGTAATAAACCAGATATAATAGTGGTTGACAAAATCGAAAAATTAACTTACCTAATAGACGTAGCCATCCGATCAAGTAACAACCTCAACCAAAAAGAATGAGAAACTGCAGAAATATACAGATCTTGCTTTTGAAATTAAAGAAATGTGGAATCAAAAAGATGTTTATATAATCCCAGTTATTATATCTGCGGAGGGAATAATACCATCTGCCTTGCACAACAGGCTTGAAAAATTGAAGATCCAGTGGAAGACCCACGCGCTAATGCAAATGAGCGTGATAATTGATACCTGCCATGTTGCCCGGAAGCCACTTAGTCAACAATAGCAAGCCTAATCTCTCGTTGGTATAAATTACTCCGAGTTTAGGGAATGTCACCGACAAAAGGCTGTGAAAGTGTGGAATAATAATAAACCCTAATTCCTTAAAAGATTTAAAATTTTAAATATAGTAAATATTAAAAATTTTGTTTGTAATTTTACTGTAGTGTCTGATATTTCTATTTTTTTTTTTTTTAAATAAAGAAATTATATTAAAAACTAGAAACAATTAACCTGATTATTTCATTGTCAAATCAAGTTGATAAAAACCACACTCCAGCAAATCCCAGGTCCATATATCACTAAAATCTGTACGCTAAAAAGAAAAAAAAATGATTTGATAATGTAAATGAAGCAGTTTGTTAATAAACAGCTGCGCTGCTTGTTCATGTAATGAATGTAATTTGTAATATTTATGGATCACAGGGATATGTTATGTTAATTAGAACCAATAATAGTCGGGAGAAAAAAAATAGTAGTCGGGAGACAGTATCTTGGAGACGTTACCAATAAAATTCAACTAATACTGCTGGGATTGGAATTATCTCCCTGCCACTTTATAATATATAAAAAATAAAATGAAATGAGAAAATTATGTATAGGACAATATCGTTTTTTTATTTGGCTTGTTTAATTTTACTCATTTACTCGTATTAAGTTCCGTGATAGTGAATATAAAGGATTTCAGAATGAGGAAAGTGGAAAAAAATAAGTTGTAAACGAAAAATTATCAAATAATGCGTATTCTTTCCTTGACCTTACAAAATTCCAAAAAACTTGACTTTGGGAATGTTTTTATATAATTCCTGAATGTATACAAGATGTTTATTCTGTATAATTACACTTTTTTTTGCCGCCTTTTGAAAATGGCTAATTATTTTGTTTTTCACAATCTACTTGTAAATTAAGGATCAATGTTAAAGAAATGTGCTTAAGAAAAAATATGATTTCATTAGGCGAAATCTCGAGATACTGAGAATAATCTTGCTCTACAGCCTCACCCCCTTGAACTTTTAAGTTGAAAATTTAATAATATCAATGCCCCGTGTATATATCGGTTCAGTAGTTTTGGTGATATAAGATGATTTAGAGGTAACACCGAACACACACACACACACACTTATATCCGGAAAATTTTCATCAGGAATAATAAATAAAAAATGTTTTTTGTTTATTGAAAAAAAAAATTTGATTTTTGGGTTCTTTAGATGTCAAAACCTCTAGATCCGGTGAAAACCGCATATGCCCAAATACTACGATAATATGCTCATATATTACATTACTGTACTTTCCCTTCTAGAGCTACAGCTCTACTGTAGCGCTATCTAGACGGGAAAGTAATATGTCATTGAAAACCAAATTACAAGATAAGCATTAGTTTAATTAGTCTTTCAAAATTTACTGTATTGCTTTTTCTTAATTCGCTGTTTTTTATTTTCAAATATTTAAAAAAATCCTTTTTGCCCCTTTCAGTCCCTCCCTCCTCTCTGGTTTCGTAGGATTTTAAGTCTAATAAGTGATCAAAACTGAACCTATCAAAACCTTCAGTTATCAGTTATTTAAAAATAGACAAAAAAGGGTGTTTTTTAATTGTACTACGGGAGAAGACAAGGGCTAGCCATATGTAACATTTCAACACGCATTTAAAATCAGTCGCATAAACAAAATAAGCTGTTATTGTAAACTTAAAATTATTTTGTTAAGTGACCTGACAAGCCTAAAAAAATGAAATTGGTAATTGTGTTAATAATTGTATGCAACTATAAATATATTACTATGTGTTTTTGTCGTAAGCATAATTAGAAATACAACGATTGTAGGTTACGGTGAACTTATAACCGTCAAATTTTGTTATCTAACCAATTAAAATCTACTGTTTTAAGTGGGTTATTGAGATACTGAATTATTTACATGAATACGCTAGAATATGACTTAAATAAATGAATTATTGAGACGCATAATAATCACGTGAGTTTGACATTTTTGTGATTATTTGGCACTTAACGTGTTTATCTGTTCCAACCTTGTTTTTATACATACTGTATACGTTTTTATAGTTTGTAAATTGTTTTTAATAAATATATTATGATATTTTTGTTTATTATTTAATTTGCTTGTTACCCGTAGATGCATTCGTTCTTTGCGGACAGGAAGGCTGTAATTAATTTTAATGAAAGTACTTTTAGAATTTAATTATCTTAACCCTAATTTAAATCTTAACTTAAAAATATTAATAGGTTCGTTCATTTTTTTAATAAATTTATTAAATTAAATCTATAAAATATCCCAATTTCCCAATTTCTGCACGAAAATCTTTTAGAAGTTTTAAATAGGAGATAAAAACGAGAGGGTTGCAACTCCCCTCTTAGTAAACTTTATTTTTATTAATTTACACATGCAACGAATAATAAACGAAATTTGACTTAGAGAAATTAAATAATATCATTTTAAATAATTTTCCAAATAATTTTTTATGCAACCCTATCTTCTTCCTTTACCTTGATTTTTTTTTCTTTCTGATGATGCATTTAAGAAAACAAATTTCAACGATTTTTTCTAGATAATAAATAGAAACGGATGATCGATAATTAATGAAATGTATTTTACCTAATTGCGATTATTTTCCTTTCAGTACTTTCACGGAAAGTTTATTCAAATTTACTTAAGAAAATATTTATGTGAATATTTTCGTAAAAATTAAAGAATAATAAAAGGTATTGTAACAAGACCGGTGTTATATCGGTCTGATAACAATATACAGATCCGCTATGGACTTGAGTACCATATTCCTACCAATTAAGAAGAAAGTAGTAGAAAATATAATAATTGAAGTAATTCAGAAAGGGACTAAAAGGAACTCTTTTTAGTAAAGGTAACAGGTCCGTTTAACAGTGGTCCTTTGTAATACTGCGTACTGACACACTAAACACATGTCGTTCCGTGCGAGAACTTATCGGACCATGGCTTGGTTGGAATTTCATGGGAAAATGTGAGGGCTGTCGATCATTCTCACGCTCAACTGGGGTCTGCTCCGGAAGATAAAGAGGATAGGAGTATAAATATTCCGGGGAAGACCAGTTAAAAATCAGTTCCACCATGTGAGTCTTCGAGATGAGATTCTGCAGATGTGAGTAAATTTGTTAAATAGAGATTCTGCAGTGAAGGAGCAAATTTCGAGTGCAGGTTCGATGTAATTTCAGTACACGAAAACAAGAAATGGGTCGGTGAGTTACTGTAAAGCAAGTGAAAAAGTTAATGTCCTAAATGTCATTCATAAAGTGTAAGGGTGGTTTTATTTGTGAACAGCAAAGGTATTTACAGTAAAATAACTTTGTACTTATCTTATCTGTTGTACTATTGTTGTTAACAAAAGAGTAGCGGTCATGCTATGTCTTTTGTCAATGGAACTGAATTTTGGTTTTCATTATTTATCTACCTACGAATAAATCCTGATGATTATTTTAAATTCTGTTATGTAATTTCTGTTTATTATTATTATTATTGGCATTTATGATTGTTATTGATATTTAATATTATTATTGTTTACTGTTGCCATTATTATAATTATTGTTGTGCGATTTTTTTTTATTGTTTGTTATTATTATTATCATTCAGATTATTATTGTGGTGGTGATACTTTTATAATTTTTACTTTACTTACTGTACTTTTTTATTATTTGTTTTATATGATTGTCGTATTATTATTATTACTATTGTCATTGTTATTGATTTGTCTTGTTGAACTTATAATTTAAACCAATAAATTGTAATTATATAAACATTCTCATTTGTCAATTTCACAATATCCTGATAGAGCCGCGAACACGCATCAATATATTCCAGCAATGCATCTACATTTTCTGGCAGAAGAATAGAATCTGTTTCAGTAACCAATTTCATTAACCGACAAAATGTATGTTTGTCCTTAGCAGACAAGTTTCAACTAGATTAAACAATGCAGAACGAACTGCTACTCAACTGTTAAATTTTAATTTACACGTTACTATAACAGTTCGATTTGATTGATTCAGCGGTATTGTATTAAAACTATTAATTATGTTTGGTTTTTATTAATATATTTTGTTAATTTATTATTATTTTTTACTCCTAACGAATGATAAACCGCAATATTAAAAGGTAGATTTAAAAAAATATACTATTCATAATTTTTCCATTTTATTATTATTTTGTTTAAATGATTTATACAAAATTTACAAACCTGCACAAGCAGCTGCGTATTGTCTAGTTACACTTTTCATAACCATCTTGTTCACTCGCTTCACACACACTGATAATTGTACGCTGCTCTTGGAAGCATTACAATCTGATCCCCTCCACTTACAATTTTAGTCGCATAAGTTGGCTGTTTACTATACACTGACGAAGTAAGTGATTTATTATTGGCAAACATTACCACTTAAGAATCGCTTGTTTATTACAGATAATGCGTTCCGTTTCACCATTAGTTGTTAATATTCCTTACAAGTGTTACATGAACTTTTTAATTGCTATTTAATAATTAATACATTTTTTTAAAAATACGTAAATTAATTTTGATGCCTAATTAATTTTTAATAAATAAAAAAAGAATTCCATCGATATATTTTCATTAAGTACATAATATAAAATTTATTAAGTAAATACATTATGTTAACTATATTCTTTGCGTCTTATTCCTATCGATCATTTTTAAGATTTCTGTTTTAATAGTAACATTAATAAGAATATTTTTTACCTCTGTCTTAATTAAGGTGTATGTTTTCGTTTCATTACAAAAATTTGCTTTATAAAACTGGAGGAGGGAAAATCCTTAATTTACTTCTTACTCGATCACTCTTAGGTGATTGTACAAACAAATTCTAAAAACTGACGAGAATATTCGTTCAATCGGGAGCTAATCTTATACTACCTAGTCGCTTAATTTTTTTATATTAACAATGTACAGCAATATCACTATAATTTACTAATATTATTATAGTTGTTTAACTATTGACTATTTTGAGAAATGGCTGAGTTGTTGTTATTATTATTAATACTTTTTTTTTTAATACTTTCCTTGTAATATTTATATTTTGTTTATGAATAAAAATTGTACTAAATTGACTCATTTCTTGTTTCTAAATCTTTAACTTAAGTAAAACAATTTAAGTGTTTTGTTTGTTATTAGAAGGATCAAATAATAATAATAATAATGTTGTTTATTTATTGATTACATACATGATCTTTATTTTTAATTTATGTTGTTTAACTATTAATTGAGTGGAACGAGATTCTATTTTGACACTTCGACGGTTTGTTGTGTCTATAGTTTATAATTACAGCCAAACGCTTTTTCCATTTCTTTTAAGTTTACATTATCATAAACTTTAGTATTAAGAAATCTTTTTGTTATGAAGAGATCAAATTGAAATTATTTTTTATAGTATGCTACGTGTAAAATAGTATCAGTTTTTTTCGTCTTTAATTATCTCTTATTATTAATTATATCTATCTTAAACAAAGAATTGAAAAAGTGGTTACCATAGATGTTTTGTCTTCGTCAAGCCATGGATATTTAGTGTTGGATTCCCATCCACTATTGACGTCACACAGCATTTATTTCTAGTTTGTCTGACTCGTAAGATAATTTCTGTCATGTTTCCTTCATCTTTAAGCCTTCCGATCAGACACTGATGACTTGAATTTCTGGAAACAGTAATTACAATATCGGTATTATGGTAAAATTATTGGGTACTTAGGTATTAACGCCACCGCAGCTACAGCTTTATTTAAAAACAAAGTAGTCAATCGGAATTTGGTGAAAAATCAACAGTCTCTTTATTAATTTTAATAAATGGTTATTTATATTTATTTATTTTATAAATATAATTTAACCAAAATTAACCTAAGCAAATTACTATAATTACTATATTACTAGTAAAAGCAATTACTATTATTAGCATTCGAACCTGAGAACTCTCGACTTCGAATATTACGATGAGTTTAATTAATAGACCAACCCGGCGGGTTATTTATTTTTTTGAAGTAGTAAAATTCATCTGTGGAGATTTTGTTTGGGGAAATCACTTTGTGTAAGACAGTGTAAAAAAAAATCACACCTTATTTTAATTGTGTTTTTCGATTTATCATATAAGAATTTCCACTTTTAATGTACGAAAAGTTTGGGTTCTTACGCTTCGTTTTATGAAAATCATTGTGATTAATATTTTTTGTTACAAATAATGTTGTAAACATTAATTATAAAGAACAGAATGGTTAAAAGAAGATACTTTTTGATTATGATCTGTGTTGTAGGAGTTGAAAATTTGCAGTCCCTACGACTTAGATATTTTTAATCTTTATCAATAGTCGTTTAAGCAATAAATTTAAATAATTTAATTTTAGAGGACAGAATAAATTATTATTATTATTATTATTGAAGGCACAATTAAGTTAGTCAGGTGTGTAACAACTGTTGCTGTCCGCACTTATTCCTGTATATTGCATTACTGTTATACTTGTCGGCCTCCTGAGTTGGAGGTATCCGAAAGAACATTTCATGGTACTAAAAGCAGCCGAAAATTTTAATGATGATGGAGGTATATATTTTTACAATCTACATCAGACGGGTGTTGGTCAGATCCCAAAAAATTGTTAGGCCGTTCTTCGGAGATCTTGCTTAGGAGACAGAAGGCAAAGATGGGAGGCATTACGAAAGATGCCACAGTTCCAGTCGGTGAGGAGACTTGCTTTGCGATCATCTTCACTGTATTCTATAATAATGAGGATGAAAGCACGATGATGGGTACTGTATTATCTTCACTCAAGAAAGGTACTTGATGAGGTTCAATGATCGGTGTTGTCTCTGCCAAGAGATAAAGTCGGATCAACAATTGAGAAGATATTAGTGTATTTAACGAGATACCTTAATAAGCAGGTAGAAATTTATTCGCCTGCTCCGGTGAAGTCTACATCGGCTCGATCACGCAGCAGAACGAGGTCCACACCCCCAGTCGTGCAAAATAGTAGTTGTCAAGTCGACTGATAAGACCTTTACCGACTTATTGAAGACGGTAAAACAATCGGTGGACCAGAATGAGGTAGGGGATATTTTATCTGTGAGACGGGGACCTCAGGAAAAATGGAGGATAAAAATCAAAGATGCATCCCAGGCAGAAACTTTCAGGGTGGCCCTTAGGTATAAGTTATCTGATCTACAAGTAAATCAGCGAACAAGGGACTCCAGTAGAACGGTTGTCCATATTAAGGACATGCTGCTTGATACTACTGAGAATGAAATAATTGAGGCCGTTGTTAGGACAATTGGAGATAAAGAAGAACATAAAGTAACATCCATTAGACAGCCGTATGCTGACACCTTGAACGCAACCGTCATCACAAGTATACGAGCAGCCCAAAAGATAAAGGACGCTAGATTTAACAAAGGTTGGGTTCTATGTAGAAGTTATATTAGAGAGGCAGAGATAAGGTGCCTACTCTGTTGGGGACATACACTTCGGCAAAATGTACTAGTCCTGACCGGACATAGTGCTGCTTCAGCTGTGGTAAGGAGGGACACAGGAGGCAGTTATGCAGTAGTCCTACAGTGTGTTTTATTTGGGTCGGAGGACCATGGGACAAATCATTAGGCGTATCCAACAGGAGTAGAGTGGCCTCCGAACTCTGCTGGAAAATAGCTCTGGAGCATAACTATGACTTGATGTTACTGTCTGAGCCTAATGAGGCTACTACTACTACTACAGAAGCTCAGTGGATGGCGAGCACCGACAGAACAGCGGCCATATGCTTTCCAAGGTCTGTGAACCGTTAATGGCTAGTGATAATGGATCGGTTTATATTTGGACGGAAATTCGTGGCATGGTTGTTTGCTCTTGCTACCACTAGCCTAACATCACATTAGTGGAATTCGAGAACTGTATTTAAGCGTTGTAGGAATCGATAATGACACATGGGATTAAGATGTTGGTTCCAATGATTTAGCGTTAAAATCGCCGGAATTGGCAGGGAAAAGAAGGAATCACAGAGGGATTGTACTTGCAGAGATGGCTGATGCGCTGGGACTTACCTGCTTAAACAATGGGTGAGTAGACTTTCGACAGAGAAGACCACGGATCGTGTATAGATTTCACCGTCGTCTCCGAAAACCGTTTGGACATCTTCAGGAACTGGTCAATAGGTAGTCAGCAGGTGAGTCTCCCTGATCACAAATTGATATCCTGTGAGGTTGATTTAGTCATAAAACTTGAGCCCTATCCGAGGCGACTGGTTTCAAGAGCGGGTTGTCTGCGCTTCTCACGAAGAATCGTTGAGAAGCTGCGTGGTGTTCGATCCTCCACGGAGTTTTTGGATATCATTGTCGAGGTATGTGAAGAATGTAGAGTGTCCAGGCCGGTCGACTCCACAATTCGGCATGCCTACTGGTTGACAAGAGGAGATCGGGAAGCTAACACCATGCTGGGCCGCCAAAAGACAGTGGCAGAGATCCGGAACCAGAGACGATTCAGAGTTAAAGGAGAAATCTCAGAGTCCGTTACGATTTGGTCAGAAGACAATACAAGAATGCTACACTTACGGCAAAGACGAACTGCTGGAAACAGCTGTGACGTTGATGAGGATCCATGGAGACGTGGATTCAGAGTGGTTACAGAATGAATTGGTAGGTAACTTCCAACCCTTACAGAAGAGCATGCCAGAGAGAACGTAGACAAGTTGTTTCCCAACTACTAGGATGTCCTACATGAGAGGATTTTGGCTGACAACATCCCAGAATTCACTCTTAGGGAACTGGTGGAGGATAAGGACAGGATGAAACTTCATAAATGTCCAGGTCTGGATCTTGTTCCTACCGAAATTGTCCGAATCGTGGCTGACATGACGTCGTTCGAGTTTTTGGCAGTTTATAACAATATTTAAAAAAATGATTTTAAACCGCCTGCATGGAAGAGGACTAGGCTCGTCCTGATTAGAAAGTCAGCTACGGATGATGCCGTGCCGGTGTTCAGGCCATTGAACATGGTTAACGGCTTCACCAAGTTGTTGCAATGGTTAATTGCTGGACGATTGCAGGTGGAAGTTGAGAGAACGGGCGGACTACGTGATAGCAGTAGGGGTTCAGCATCGATAGATCTACTCTCGACGTTGCCAACAGACTAATGGGTTTGGTCGGTGTGGCCGCCCGCGTCAGATTCCGGTCGTACTTCTATTGGACGTTCGTAAGGCCTTTAATTTGGCCAGATAGGACTCACTTTGATTTTTCAGTCACTGTTCACATTGTGAACAGCGTGACGTTCAGCTTAATTCAGGATCTTCTACCGCGGTACGGGAGGGGGATCGGGGAGCTAAACTTTTGGGTTGTCGGATTCCTGACTGCCCACAGACCATTTAGAGATTACTTTCGCCGTAGATACAATGCAATTGATAACATCTGTGTATATTGCGATAACATAGATGCATCAGCTCGTGCTGTGTTTGAGTGGTCGAGGTGAGTAGCCGAGGGCAGAACAGTTACCCTTTTGGTCGGACAGATCGGTGTTCATAACATCAGTAAAATACTGTGTTCAGAACGAGATTATAACACGATCTTAGCTTACGTTAATGACATCATCAAGAATAAGGATGTGGAGACCAGAAGGCTGAACCATCCGTAGAAGATCCTGATTATCGTGAAGAATTCGACTTCTAAAGATCGAGTAATGAAGAACAGCGTCGTGGGACCGATGAACCTGCAGATGAGGTCAGCCTAAAAGCGGAACCGTCGTCTGTCTGCACAAGCGCGGGTAGACGGCGGTAATGACGCCCCTAGGACGCTAGACCCCCCTCACAAGAGTGGCAGCATGAATACCCATGCCCTTTTATGTTTAGTACACTTACTAATCTATTTTTCTGCTCCAGGTTTTCCGGAGCATGACGAACACCAAGACGCCTGAAGAAGAGAACCGTTCGGGAGTACGTGCATGCCCTTCTTAGGTGAATTCGGCTCCCGGACGTGATAAACGAAGCGAAAGGTTTTTTGGTGGGTTAAATCCCCACTCACCGGCCAGCGGTGTCAAACATTATCCCCATCTGTTTTGCCCACCGGTTCCCGTTAGTGGCACGGTACTTTGCTAGTTTGTTTAAATCGAAAGTTTTCCTGCACTTCGTCCGAAAAAAAACCTTTTCATATAGCCTCTTAGGTGAGTAAACTCTTATCTAAAACTAATTACAGCTTTCAAGTTGTAATTATACCGAGCTGTATTATATCGAGCTGTAAATATAACAATGGAATGAACAGTTTTAATAAAAAATTATTTTTTCCATCCAATTCCAAGGTACATTATTCAAATAGAATAATTTGTTTTTCTGATTTGTTTCTTATTATAATATGTAGTATAAATCGATTTTATAGTAAATTGAAAAGAAATCTACTTATAATACAAACTGTAGGTATTTTCTACGTCGATCTGATGTTTCTAACTAGACGACTTGTTTTGTCTAAAAATTTGTTTTTTAAGTCGCAATGAGATTAAAAAAACAACAAAAGCAAGTTAGGATGTAGTAGAAATGTTATATCAACAATCAGTCAGTTTCAACCATCTCCAGCGTCTCGAAAACAGCGCAAGCAATACGAGTAGATATTGCTAATTGGATTACGTCAATGGTTATTTTTGGCACCGACTATATTCCACAACCAACTGATCGAGAATTCTATTTTTTTTTACGTTCAATTTATAATTTAATACCATTGTAAAGCTTAATTTGATAAATTTAGTACGAACTGCGCGAGGTCTACTGTTTGCGAAAATATAACAGTTAAAGTTTTACTGTTAAATTTTATTAATAATAATAATAAACGCACAATTAAAGCTTTGAACCTTAATCTTGTTCAATTTAAGTTTGTTCGGTTTTCGTAATAAAATTGTGACTTCCTAATGTTGTTACATAAAATTTATGTTAAAAGATATTTTAGAGACATTTTTATAAACTTAAGTTTTTAGTTTAAATTTTTTAACTTCATTATTTTTACAAGTAATAATTTCCTTAATGGTATATAATGTGTGTAGTTGGAGTTACAAAAGCATTGAAATTAATATATTTCAATAATTGTTTAAAATGTTCATTTGTTGTGATACATTATTGATTTTATAAAATTTTATTAGTAGCGTAATAATTTATTCATTATTATTTATATAAAAAGTAATAATAATAACAATTTATTTCATTTATATTTGTTTTTTTTTAACTGAGAAATATATTTGATTTGATTTTATTATTATTATTATTATTTCATATATTCTTTCGCTTTGCTTTTGATATTTATGGGGATTAATTAATTATTTTGCGTATTATTCATTTTACAAACATCAGAGTTTCTGCTTTAGGCTCTGTAGGTTGTACTCGTATGTGTAATCTGCAATTAATTATAGTATTTGATTATTAAAATGAATCTCTTTTTGCATAAAATGTGTCATATACAATACATATATACCATACGCATGCGCGCAAAAACACAAACAGATATATATGTACTCGAACATATTTGTCTTTGTAAATCTGATTTGATATGTGTTTAAAGATATTTAATTGACCTGATTTGCAGTGGTGTATTAATCTGTTTGTTTATTAGTAATGATTTTTTTTTTTTTTACTTCCTTGTACGAAGTAAAGGAAGTACTGTGATCGCGAAAAATTTCGGTTTTCAGATTTCAACGGAAGTTTCTGCGTGACGTCTCTACGTACGTATGTATCTTGCTTACTCAAAAACGATTAGCTAGGATTTTGAAATTTTGGATTTAGGACTGGTGTAACGTCTAGTTGTGCACCATCCCTTTTGGTTGCAATCGACTGAACCAAATGTGTCCAAAAAAGTTCAAATTCCAAAAAAAATCTGGATTTTGCAGTTTTTCTTAACTGCAGTAATAAGCCGTCTTTGAGAGCTTTTCAACGATATCATAAGTGGTAGTTATTTTCATTGGTTCCAGAGTTATAGCCAAATAAAATTTTAATTAATAAAATATTTGGATCTTACAAGGGAAAGGCACATCGGTTCAAATCCGACTTCATCTCCCTTTTTTTAATTTAAATATATTGATTTATTAATAATTATTGATCTCCGATTGTAAAAAAATGTTGACAATAAATAATAATTCAATATTAACAATAAAAAGTTATATATATGAAAAAATATCAGACGTTATTAATGAAATAAAATTTGATGTACTTTTAAATGTGTATTTAATAATTTAATAGGCGTACAAGGAAATCATGTGGTGTCCACATTAGATTTTTTAATTTTATAATTCCTATTTTTCACATTAAAATTTGTGTAATTTAGTTTCTCTTATGTTAGTTTTGTCTATTTATTTATTTTTCGAAGTAAAAAATCAGAAATTATATTTTAGTCAGTCTGTATCTCGTTAATACGCCTGTTCTCGTATTAACACCTATGTAACTTGAAATTGTTTGTAAGTGGGCGGATGGGTAACCGATAATAGAGTGCTGGTTCTTTATTAACTTGGTATGATCAGATTAAGCATTATTGAAACTCATCCCCTAAGTCTAAAATAACTTGGTGCCATCCATTCCTGAAGACTTAAAAAATACATGTGGTACATTATTTTTAAGTTTTCATTTGGTTTATCTATTATATTACTAAGAAATATTGTGATATCTTATTTTTCAAAATATAATACCGTTAGATTCATAATTGATAATCAGATCAGCCTAAGATAGAAAATGATTTAGTTTGTTGTTTCGGATTAAAATTAATATTTTTTAATTTTCATTGAACAAATCGTCATTATTTTTACATACATTCCTACTATTTTAAATTAGATTTGAATGTTTTTGTTTTTATTATTTGTATTTTAATATCAAAACTTGAATCTTCGTTACACATACAGGATGGTCATTGATTTTGATGAATTTTTTTCGTTGGAGTCCGTTTAATTTAACTACTACAGGTGTAACTGCTAGATTAAATCTAAGCAAAAAATATTACCAATTTTAACGTCGTTAAAAACCTGTTGCGAGTAGCATTTTGATGAAGTGAATAAAGGTTTGGACTTTTTCGAGGTCATTAAATTTACATGAGATATCGTTAAGATCGACTAGATATTACAATGCGAATGTTATGTTATATAGCATAACTTTTAATAGATGTTAGTCGGAGTACCATTTGAAAAACAAATACGTAGAAAAAAAATGGATACTCGCATTTGTTTTGTGGCTAGGCTACTGAAGTGTGAGCTAGCACAGCTCACACTTCAGTAGCTGTGTATAAATCATAATTTATAGCACATAAATTATGATTATCCAAGTGATCAAAGTCAACAAGGCAATCTTTTAAAGTAATCAAAAGTTGAAGGACATTTTCTTTACCACGTTTTTCCTAACTTACCAATTAATCCTAGTTATTCCAATCGCCTTGCACAATGTCGCTTCGTTCTGTCAAAGTGCATTGACAGAACAAAGCTGAGGTCCTATTTTAACTTGATCGTATGGTTTCTCGTTTATTTATTTGTAACGCAGTTTTATCAAAATACTTTTTCCGATTGTTTGAAATTTTATAAGGTTTCTTGGTATTAGACGAACGACTTACGAATAACTATTTAAAAATTCTAATTTAAATCTTCATAAATCATACAGTTTTCGGTTTCAAAATGGCTGCCGTTATTTTTCTTAGAACAACATGAACTACAGAGAGGTTCATTCATGATGTAATTCCTGACGTCACACATAATTTCCAATCTGTTTCTCAGCGGCTAAGACATAGATACCTCACTTATTCACGTTTTACCCTGTGTCTTCTGTAACAATTTTCTTATTTCCGTACGTATAGTGCCTTTCTCTTTGGAAATCTTATGTATATTTATATAAAAAAACGGGCATATAGTGAATGTAAGCTTAATGAAATATCCGATGAGCCTAGAAACGGTGCTTTATTAATATATTAATAATAAATTATTATATATATTAATATTAATAATAAAACTGTTCTTGGCACGGGTTGTATCTTTTCAAATTAGTACGATCGACATTTCCGTTTTGTACGTGCATTATTTTAATTTTCACGTTATTCATTCAACTTTATTTAAGGGCAGCGTTTTTTTTTTTAATTCAATACAAAATGAACGATATCTGTTGTTCACAAAAGATATGTGTTGTTCTTTTTCTTACTCCCAGGAGGTAAAGAATAATTTTATTACTTTGAAAATCATCCAGTCGACTAAACCTTTAAAAATCAATTAAGATCGATAACTTTGTTTTGTAGGTTATTTTACGTTTACTTTATTACTTCAATTTCGTTTTAGATTTCAGTTTTTTAAATTAGATTAAAGTGAAGGAGGTTAATCATTTACTGATTACTACAGTTACTTGTAACTATTAATAGCCTTGCATTATCATTTATGATATTATTTTATACATTCCTATTTATTTTAAATTTCGACTCCTAATACTGAAAAAAGCGACTGGTTTACATCTCATTCTTCATTTAATACAATTTTTTAACATAACGAGCAGTTGTTGTTTGTTAACTTTAGTACAATTACTGTAAATATTGTTGCAATTGCTCATATTGTATTTTTTAAGCGAGGAAATAGTTTTGATATTATTATCTTCCCCGTCATTTTCACTTAACATTTTAGGTTTTCAAAAATTAAAAAAAAAACCCGCCCGGAGGGCCTAGCTGCAGAGTTGTGCCGTAAGCACGCCCTGCTGCTAGTAATCATATAAATAATAAAGTACTTTTATTTTTAATCTGTGGAATCCCATACTTGTATATAGATTTTTTAACAAAAATATTAATTTTTTTAAATCTATAGTATTATGTTATATAGATCTGTTTATCTGTATTACTTAAAGCAATTTAAAATCAAGTAATGTTTAAAATGTTATGATTAAAGCTATTATTATTCAAGGACCTATTAATTACTAGCTTTCATCGGTTTAATTATACTTGCATCATAATGAAATACAGACTCTCAGCTTCGTTTGATTGCGTATCAAATATAATGGATTTGTTACTATCCTAGACGGTAGTTAAAACAATCAGGCGTTAACAGTACTTTAAATTTAAATTGGTGCGCAATACTTTTTAGTAGAAAAAATTGTGTAAAATCAAATGAACAGCAGGGTTTGGTCCTTTGTAACATTATCTTGCTTTAGTGATATCTGCAGTCCGGCAGTCCGTAGAACTCACGAGTAAATCATTCCCAAAAAAGGTATACACAAATTTTTTTTCTTTCCCAGCGCTAGATTTTTGCCTTATCAATTGCCAGTCTATGCTAGTATATAAAAAGGAAGGAAGTTTTTGTCACAAATAAATTTCTCCCGTGTTTCTTGGCTTAACAGAGAAGGTTTTTAAATATATTTCATCTCAAAAGTATATACCGAGTGATCATTTGAAAATTTATCACATTTATTATTCATTAGCTATCAGTCCCATCGTTTTTCTATTTTCAGGAATGTACACCATTCTCGGAAGGAACCTTTTTAAAATTATTTTCAAAGGGGTGTAACCCCCATCTCCGCTATACCTACCACAGCTCAAAAGTCTTAAATGACAATGATAAAATTTAATTACATTAATTGACAACCCGAAAAATATAATGAATTTTGGTGAAAATAAAATTAAAATCCGCCCACCCCTTCGTTCTGTAGGTGCGTAAAACCATTTACGGTAGTAATTGTTTTAAATTTCAGTCCAACAAAAATAACTATAAAATTATGTAATTTTTTTAAACCATTTGAAATAATCATAATCTGTGGATTAAAACTGTGAAAATTATTTTTTAAATTACCTACACAAAATTTCCCCTTAAATGTTTTCTAAATTTTCAAGGGTTGAAAACTTATTATTTTTAAATGAACGATGTAGCTTGTGAAAGGTCATTAGAAGGTCCTTTGAATGACAAGTAATGTGGTATAAATAAAATAAAGATTGGTTCGCTAGTATTGAAGTTATGATTAAAAATGTGTGTTTTTTTAGGTTATGTTGGGTTATAGTGTTACTGACCCAAAGCATTAGGTCTGAAATCGTCTCTTCTTGTTAAAAATGTGGGTTTTAGGTTTCTCCAGCATTGAACAAACGTACCAGTAAATACGTTTTTTGTTGATTTTGGACTTTTTTTTGGACACTTGGTTCAATCGATTGCAATCAGAAATCGGTGTACACAACTAGATGTTACAACAGTCCTACATCCAAAATTTCAACATTCTACGGATAATCGTTTTTCAGTTATGCGAGATACATACGTACGTACAGACATCACGCCGATACTAGTCAAAATGGATTCAAGGATAAAACGGATATTTCTGTTGAAATCTGAAAACTGAACTTTTCGCGATCACTTACTTACTTACTTACTTACTTTTTACTTCCTTTACTTCGTACAAGGAAATAAAAACTTCTGGTATTACCACCTTTTATTCGATTTTACATAAAAGAAAAAAGAAAGTAGAATCATTTGTAATCCATTCTAAATCTTGAGCCATTCTTCGGTTACATGAATTTGTACTAACCGGTAAACCCTGATGAACAACAACCTCATAAACGGCTAAATAATTATACGATAAAATTTTAGATCAAGAGATCTATCTGATCTTTGCGATCTCCTTAGAAATATGATGTTTTATATATCTTGATAAAATAACAGCGTTCCTATTCAAGAGGCAATCTTTTAGACTCGATCAGTGATACCATTCTACGTGCCGTTCCACAATAGCGTCACAATTAAGCGCTCATGGCCCCTACGATCAATGTTTTATTTTATATAAAACGTTAAGCTTTAATTATACTTCGTAAAAAAAAAACTTGTTTGTTCGTATGAATTTTTCCTGGATGGTAGTGGTTATTTTTAATTAAGGCCGCCGGAATTATCTAATTTCACATTAAGGTGTAATATTAACTGATACTGCAGATATTAATTGTATTTCGTTATCGGAGTAACGGAACAATCATTTTCCCGGTTAGTTTTTCCCACGTTAATTAATGCTATATCGTTAAAAATGTATTTACACCCACCAATTTTGTTCTAATGAGGTAGTTACGTAGATCAAAATTATTTTCGTATCAATTTTGTACAGCTTTTGCTGAATTTATCTTTATATAATAATTTCTCATTTATTTATTTTTTTTAGCAATAAATATTCCAGAAAGTAACTAGTCTTAAGTTTGATTACTGCTGTAAGGTACTCAAAATTACTGAATACATGGTATGCGGTAGTTTTACATTAATATCATGTACCGGAATTATTTTAGACTACATTGGATAAATTGGTTTAGGTTTAAATAAGTATTTTTCCTGAATGTTTTATGAGATTAATAGAGGTTGATATTATACTTAGGTATTTTAGTTTTTAACTATTGCGAATAAATGAAGTTTTATCGTTGATTGGAATGCGATAAAAAAAAATTCCTTGTATTACAGAGAACTTATTGTACTAATAATATTAATTATGGATGGTATCATCTCAGCCATTAATCCATGAGATTCTGGGTTCGAATCCCGATCAAACATGTTACTATTCATACGCTAAAAAATTTCAATTTTCATATTTTCGCAAATAAGCTTCAAGCTTATATGGTGAATTATCAATAAAAAAAAGAAAAAAAAGTTTTTCATTTTAATCTTCAAAATTATTTAAGGTTACATTACAATTTGTTTATTTAATGTAAGAAACCAAATCCTTTTCTGATGATGTGAAAAATGTGAAAAAAGTAACAGAATTTAAAACTGTATGTACAGTTAAAAAATTTAACAGAAACTGGAAATTATACAAGTGTAAAATAAAAATCATTTTTTTATTAATAACAGAAAACAATAAATTATTGCTAAACCTGCTGCAGTAGAATATGAAATGCGTTTTCCGAGTCGCAGGATTCCAAATCTCAAAAAAACTTGCTGGACTTTTCACAGTCTTCGAGAAACAGGTTCACTACCTAATATTCGTACCAGCTACGAACGATCTGTTCAACACGACGCTGTTATTGATGAAATTATTAATGATGCAGTCCAGGAGTCAGTACACGACGTCTTTCTAAGCGGATCGTAGTTTCGCATTCGACGATTTGGAGGACACTCAAACAAAACAAGTTTTATCCTTATAATAAACAGCCAGTTCAACATCTAACTCAAGAGACGGTCCGCTTTGCAAGGAGTTCTGCAACTGGTGGAATACAAATCGACAACTCTACAAGTATGCTTTATTTGCCGACGACGTAAATTTCATTCGAGATAGCGTCAACAACTTACGCCATAAGCATACATGGGCGGAAATAAATCCTCATGAAACGAAGGTATGAAATTTTCAACACCGATTTAACATTAATGTGTGGTGTGGCCTTCTTCACAATTAGCTGTTTGGAACGTTCATATTACTGGTCGATTAAATGCTAAGGTTTAATTGTACTTTCTTCAAGAAGAATTGCAGTCGTTCTTGAAGATGTTTCTCAAGCACTGAGACGCAAAATATACTTCCAGCACGATGGAACCTACTTCTCTTGTGCCGTTTCGCATCACTTAAGTCATCATTTCTCTCAGAAATGAATCGGTGGAGGTCCACATTCCTGGCTACCAAAATCGCCTGATTTTAGATTTTTAAACTTCCCGTTATATTCTGTATAAAATAGAAATAGAGTATTAGTTAAGAAATGATTTTTATTGTGTGTTTAACTTAGAGAGAATATGGTTTTTTTCTGAGAAATAATTAATTTAATATTTAACATTTCATTAAATGTGAAGCATTTTTATTATCTTTTGGAATCAGACACCGTATTTTTTAAGGTTTTTTTTCACTAAAAGAGTTCTTATTAAAATTAAAAAAAAGAGAAAAGTATAATACTTTATGACAATCTTTTGTAACGTTTAAAAAATCCTCCTTTACTGGTTTTTTTTTAATTAATATTTGTTTTAGCAAAACTTATAATAAGATTAAATAAATGAATGTACCTTTATGAAGTTATTTCTAGAATTATTCTCTTTTTAACGTGACTTTTGCGAGATAAATTTCATTGTGTAATTTTATAACAGACATAAAGGAAATTTATTTTATTTTTTTTTTTGTCAGGTGCTTCTTTTTTTATTATATTTTAATTTTTTTGAAACTAATCACAATAAAATTAGGTCAGTTTAATTTTTTTCTAATGTATTTTTATTTATTTATTAATGACATATTTTACTTGAATGTTTTGATCATTTGAAAGAGTGCTATCGATTGATTGTAATTTCTCTATTTTTTGCTATTGACATTTGCCTTTTAGCTTAATTCATTGTTTGTTTTATGAATTGTGATTTAAATAACATTTTACATAATTAATAAACGGACGATATTTTTTAATCATAAACGTGCAATATTTTACATTCTGGAACAGTTGAACTTCAGGAAGAAAAGAGGTCGACCTTAAATGTCATTACTTCAAAACAGACAGATACATTATTGGCTGTAAATATAAAATAAAATAAGTAAAACTATTTTTACAGTTCTGCCCCATGAAGAAATTTTTAGTAGTAGTAAGGAATTTTATTATAAGATTATAGGTTATAACCTTATTGGGTGAAGCGATTTTTTTTACAGATTTATATAGATGAAATTTCATGTGAATACCAAAACAAGTAAAGAGGGAAAATTGTAACAATAGTGTATTATTGTTGAATGAAAACATAAGGTAACCATTCAAAGTACTTTCAGTAAAAATATTTTCCTCGCGTTTAACTTTGCCGTCAATTTTAAAAATTAATATCCATAAAAAGATGACATTGCTCTTATTTTAACCCCAACGTTTTTTCATTATGTTAGGTAATTTAATTTATTAAATTCATTTCATGTATACTTTTTAATTTTTATTTATCTTAGTTATTAAAAACGTAATATTATGTATTACGTTTACAAACACTAAATTTTTTTCTATACACTAAATTTTTTTTATATACAAACACTACATTTTTTTCTTACATGTTTCGGATTATTTTTTCTATTTAATTTTTTGTGAAATAGATATAAAATATTTTTTGTTAAATTTATTTACTTGGTATTTTAATGGTATTTTAATGTAATAATTAAAACAATAACATTTTTTATTAAAAAAAAAAAGTTATCTGTTAACGAATACTTTAGGTTATTGTTCATATAAATTCAATAAAATAAATACAAAAAGTCTTTTTGACCGTTTTTTAACTTATAGTATATAATTTAAAAAAGGCATATTATCTCTTTCTGTAGTTTTTATAAAGTATTACATTTTCGGCTATAGCGATATATGTTGCTATAGCTATAACGGGAAAGTTTATGTACGAGTATATAAACGGTAAAAAACCAGTTGCAAAGAAAAAAATAAATAAATAAAGAAGAAGAAAGTTTTGCAAACAAAGAAAGAATAAAAACATTAAGAGATGATAAATATAAAGAGGAAGAAAACTTTGACCAACGAAAGAATAAAAAGATTAAGAAAGGATAATGAATATAAGAGAGAGAAATTTTTAAACCTAGAGAACGTGTACACAAATTAAAATCAGAAGAATTATATCAAATCAAATGGCGATTAAATGATTGACAACAAAAAACAACATGATGATCAACTCTGAGTTAAGGAGAATATTGTCCGACAGTATCAGAGGAGTAATGAACTAAAAGATAAGAATTTTTTGCAATTTATTAAAGATCAGACATGTATGCCTCAGTGTATTGTTCTTGTGAGAACAATATGAAATGTATTTTTCAGTCACTGTAGATAACTTTAGATAAAATTAAACAGAAATTCCAGAATAATTAAATAAAATTAAACAGAAATTAAAGTAGAAAATCCAAAAATAATACGATTATAAATTATAATTTTCTATTAATATTAAGTAATCAGATGTTGCCAAATTTATTACATATATACCCATATGTAATAATGCCTATTAAATTACATGTACACATTTTTAAAATTACGTAAAATTTTATTTCACTAATAACTTCTGATTTTTTTCATGTTTTTTTTTATTGTTATTACTGAATAATTATTTGTTGTAGAAACCTTTTTTACAATCACGGGTTAATAATTATTAATAAATTAGTATATTTAAATTAAAAAAAAAAAAAGTGAAGGACTTGAAGTCTGATTCGAACCGATGTGCCTTCCCTTTAAGATCGAAATATTTCATTAATTAAAATTTTATTTGACCATAACTCTGGAACCGATGAAAATAACTGCCACTTATGATATATCGTTGAAAATCTCTCTCACAATAAGGGCTTATTACTTCAGTTAAGAAAAAGTCCAATTTCCAAACGTTTTTGGTTTTGAGTTTTTTCGGTCACTTTTGGTTCAGTCGATTACAATCAATAGGGGAGGTGCACAACTACATATTACAACAGTCCTTTATCCGAAATTTCTACTTACTACGTCTAATCGTTTTTGAGTTATGCGAGATATGTACGTACGTACAGAAGTCACGCCGAAATTAGTCAAAATGGATTCAGAGTTGGTCAATATGAATACTTCCGTTCAAATCTGGACACCGGAATTTTTCGCGATCACAATACTTACTTTACTTCGTACAAGGAAGTAAAGATGGGATGAAGAATAGAGTACGAAAAATGGAAACCGCCTGTCATCTCACGAGGAATATTTACAGAAAAAAATCCCTGTCATATAACTCTAAATTGAGACATATAAAACTGTCGTCGTATCAGCACCACTGTATGGGGCAGAATGTCTGCAATATTTTTCAGAACGGAATAGCAAAAATAGAAAAAAGGCTTTTAAGAAAAATTTACGGACCAAAATATGAAGATGAAATTTTCGAATTGAACAGTGAAAAATAAATTTACAAAGATATAGAAAATAGGGGTGTTCTAAAAGGATCTGATGGTCTGGATTGGGTAGTGAATACGAAAGAGAGAAAAAACAAATAAAACAGCACATCAACGTTATTTGAAGTTTGTTTAATTTATAATTGTACCAGGAACGCAAGAACAGTTTATGCATCGACTGTAATAATTTAGAATATGATATTGTTCTCTTGTAACACAAATGTGTTAAAAGAATAGAAGACGTAACTAAGAACAATTGAATAAACATTACAATTACATTCACAAAATAAAAAAAAAAACACATGAATTCTGACACATAATTAACTTACAGTACGAAAACACATAGCACGACGAGCCTTCCCGGCCACAACATTTCACTTAAAAAACAAAATCTAATTCTAGCTTTTCCGACAATACAGAAACAGCCGTGAGCAGAAAGTAAAACATTAAATAAAGTCTTTAGATAACTAAAGTCTTGTAAAGAGTTTGACGCGGCGATATATTGACGACAAAAGAACAATGTACACAGCACCGAAGCTAACACATCCAACGCACACAGAGAACAGACTGGCGACAGCTGGTAACGGCATTCGCATACAGGTCAGAATTGTAATAATAAACAACCTTGGGTTATGTTGTTTATAACACCATTCACTGTTTTGTTGACAAACCCTAGTCAGTTTAATGCGAAATCGGCAAAACTGTGGTTTCTCGAACAACGTTGTGTCTGCGACCTTGACCTTAAACTGAACAAGGGGACTAATCCGAAAGAGATCACAGTTTTATGGACATATTTGCAGAATGAACAACCAAAGATTGACAAAACAAATATTTAACTTCTACGTAAACAGAGCCGCATAGACCTACTGGTTTAAAGAAATAGAAAAAAATCCAAAAACATTAAAAATTTCCAAGGATCTATGTAAATACATAGTTAAATTCGAAAAGTGATTCGAGAATCTAAGTTTCTAGAGAGAAAGATAAAGGGAGTATACACCTTAATACGGAAGAAAGACGACAACAGTGCAAAATAATAAAAACCTTTTGGGAAAAGAAAAAGAAGTCAAAACTATACAAACCTTATCCGTAATGGTCGGAACGAAAAGAAAAAAATTGTAAATAATCTGCAATTAAAATTTATTTCAATGCTTCCAAGTTCAAAATATTTATTAAAAAAAAAACTTTCTTTTATTAATTTATTTTTTGTTGCAGTTCCTTTTTGAAAAATTTAACTTCGTTTAAATGACAGTAGGCTATTAAAAAATATTAAAATATATATCCATTAAACATTTATTAATATCATTTTGCTTGTAATGTAACGTTAAAAATCATTCGATGAGGTTTTTTTTTTAAAAAGTAGTAATAGTAATGTATTACTCACATTAGTCCTATTAGGTATTTAGTTAAAAATTAGATAATAAGGATGTGATAGTTGTCGATAAGTGATTGAACAGTCGTATGAAAAATATGTATAAAAAAAGTACGATACATGAAAAGGTTTTTATTTTTAATTTCACTGATTCTTTTATTGTATTTTAGAAGGGAAAAAACTCGCTTTTTATAAAATTCATGATGAGATTCTATCATGTTTTACCAAGAAATGTTGGATGTAATTATCATCTATGTTTACATAAATTTTTCTTTTCTTCCTGATTTATACGTTGCAAGCTGTTCAACTAGTGAAATGTAAGCAACCCTCCCCCCTTCCAGATGAAGAGATATGTATGACATGAAAACTAGGTGTAGTCTTGTTCAGAATCAGGTCGACAATTCCTGTTTTATGTGGTTAGTTGAATCCCAAGCACTAAAGTACACCAGTACACTGTCTAGTATTCAAATCCGTATAAAGAAACTAACTTTTACTACGATTAAAAGCTTAGAACTTTCGACATCGAAAATTAGCTGTTAAACAACTGATTTTACGATGCGTTTTCTATCAGACTAGCCCGGTAGACTGATTTACGTACAAAAATAAGAATAATTTATTCAAATAAAATTGGCGATTGTAGATTTTAAAAATAATTCTGGTTTATGTTTTCATATAGTATGTATACTACTATTAGTTGCCGAGAATTTGGTTTTTTCGCGTGATCAGATCAAGCTAAAAAACCAACAAATTAAAACCTACAAACTAATGATCTGGTTCAGGACATAATTTGTAGAATTACTAAGAAATTTATCAGTAGTATTAGACTTGTTGATGCATTTATTATATATATGTATATATTCACTCGTATAAAAAAAAACAAATTTGGAAATTCAATTTTACATTTGAGAAAAAATTTGTGTTAATAGAAACAGTGAGAGTAGTACAGCATAGTCTAGCTAAGATGAAAATTACAAACCTTTGTGATCAATATACCTTTTGCAGAGTTTTTCGTGTCGCGCGTTTCACTAAGCAATTGCTATTTATTTTGGAGGCTACTTCTATGCACGACGTTTACATTTACCACAGACAACATGGCAGAAAAGTTTTAGTAGAGATGTAAATAACCACTTACTTTGAAGTAATATTTTTAACTGGAATTGTTGTATTTAAGAAGATGGCTTCCCTGTGTTATGTATTTTATCTACCCCTTTTTGTTAGTGAAAGGACGCAATTTTTGTAAAATATGCAGTTCATCCTATAAATTCTGCTTGATTCATAAAAGCCGTATTTCATAATCTTCATGGAGAGGTAGAGTAGATTAGGATAAACTTTACAATTTTTTTTTTATTAAAATAATGTGAGTTGATCTTTTTTTAAAAATTGATGATTCAGTTCGAAGACGCGATTTTATAATATTTTTTTTCAGGGTTTAGTAATTTTTTCCCCGAAGAAATGTTGGGTCTATCTTTCAAGAAAGTACATTCATAAAAAATCTAATTATAGGATAATTTATATTAAAAAAAATTAATAGTATGTATATTTTTAAAATAATTCTGTTTTCTTTTCATCTAGTTTACTGCAAACCCAAGAAGTTACATTGTATAACCAGGCTAAAAAATAAAATACTTCTACTGATTTTCCTCAACATTTTGTTTTTATATTTCTATTAAAATAAACCAAACATTCCTTCCTTTTTTCCCCTTATTTTATAAAGCTTTCCGTATTAAAATCATAATTTTTTTTGAGAGTTAGTTAACTGTTGCGAAAATCAATCTCTCCTGCGTAAAATACGGAACGGAACTGAAATGTGAAAGAGCAGTGGGATGCACTGCATGTGTGAACAGCCGGTTACAATCAGGAGGACAGTCAAGACGATAAGGATTCTATGTTTCAAGAGAACACTGGGCTTTTTGCGGTTCGGTAATGACTAGCATATTTGTCAGGATCACAACTCTGTGGTCCTTAAAACTTTCGATATGCAGAAACAGATTCATTTACTCTTAGTTTATATAAAGAACGGTTGGTCGGTGAAACGTACGACACAAAAAGGAGTGCACACACGGGACATAAAGGTAAACCCTCCTTTATCATCACAAACAGACGATGAAAAACTGAGATTTATCGGTGAACTGGTCTCTACCACTAGCTGACGTCATGTCGAGTTACTGAAAGTCTTTGCTTTTTTTCTCCTGTTTTGCCTCCGGGAATTACCGTTCAGGTATTACTTCACGAGGATGATATGCGTGAGTATAAATGAAGTGTAGTCGTGTACCGTCTCAGTTCGACCATTCCTGAGATGTGTGGTTAATTAAAACCCACCAAGGAATATCGGTTTCCACGATTTAGTATTCAAATTCGTGTAAAAATAACTGCCTTTACTTGGACTTGAACTCTGGATCCCTCGACTTTCAAATCAGCTGATTTGGGAAGACGCGTTCACCACCACTAGACCAACCCGGTGGGTCTACTGACGATTTATGTAAATTGTAGTGTACTATATTTTGCATATGTAAATAATGTTTTTTTTTTTTGTTTTTTTTTGTGATACAATATTTAGATAAGTAATATCTTTTTGAGTACGAGTAATAATAAGTACGTAGACTATTTCCGTTATTAAGACACTTGCATCATGGTACATATATAATGCATTAACTATGCAGTGTCGCAATTATCATTGTAATATGACTATTCAGTGTATTACTTATACATTAAGTAATCTCTGTCATGTAGCGTTAAATGCCAATATATGTATAGTTTATTATTACTGCATATAAAGTTTTATCATTTATAAAAATAATTAATAAGAATGTATGATGTAGTTTCTTCATAGTAATAATAAATAATTATTGAATTAAAGCTGTTATTCGTTTCAAAAAAAAATGTATGTGTAAATAGTTTTAACTTTAAGATTCTTTGATTCTGACCCAATTGTAATTTATATATTAGGAATAGGTTACATATTTTTTTAGTGAATAAATAATTCATAATATATGCTAAAACATCACCAAAGCTTTATTTGTGTGCTATAGAAAATATTTGTAGCGTATGAAAAATTCCAAATGAGATCAAGATTCAAAGTCGAAATCTTGTAGATACAAACCAAAAACGATTATTAAATTTAGAAATTTATTTGGTAATTTTATGAAATTAGGAAGATCTATAATTAACATACTTGATTATTTTATTATTATCATACATTATATCATACATCATATTATGTGTCGTTACGGTGTTGGGACAATACTTGAATTTTAATGTCGTAAAATATTTACCGAACTATGTTTTTTCTCAATTTCGGAAAAACTCATTAATAAAATAAAAAAAGTTTGAATAAAAATGAAGACAGGGATATATTTAATTTATAAAATTGCATTTGTATTAACATCACGGGTATATACATTTACATTTAACAAAAAAAAAAAAAAAAAAATAGACTAAAGCAGTTTAGTTTTTAAGTTTAACTTTTTAATATTTAAATGATAAGCAGAATGTATACTGATCGCAGTGCTATAATAACCTCGTGCTTTTTATAATTAGGGGTTTACCAAAAATTAATATGTAAAGAAAAAGAAAAGTATTTTCTGATAATTCAAAATTCCTCTCGGGTGCAAGTTACTATTCTACTACAAAGGTCTCTTTTTGGTGTAGAAATTTTAGTTGAATAATTGAATAAAATGGAACTCTTACACCGGTAGATGTTCCTACAAATAATAATCCTAAAACTGCAGTCAATAATACATAAGATTCTAAAGAGAAAATATTTTTTCAACATATTATCATAAAAAAGTTCGGTAGCTACATGTATTAATTGAGAAGAATTTTATTCCTCGTATTACAAGCATAAAACTTTTTTTTAAATTAAAGTTACGAAATTTGATTAGTTTTAAATATTTTTTTATACTATTTTTCCTTGCGCAAAGCATCCCGTTTTGTATGAAATAAATAATAACCAAATTAAAATTTTATGGTTTTTTTTTCCCTGGTAAAGCCAGCTATTTTTACACGGATTTGAATACTAGATCGTGGATACCGGTGGTCTTTGGTGGTTGGGTTTTTTCAATTAACCACACATCTCAGGAACGGTCGAACTGAGAATGTACACGACTACACTTCATTTACACTCATACATATCATCCTCATTCATCCACTGAAGTATTATCTAAACGGTAGTTAACGAAGGCTAAACAGGAAAAAGAAAGAAAGAAAAAGACCGAAATGTTATGCGACCGAAATATATCTGTTACAAAAAAAATAATATTTTTACCGTTCTGTTTGTACGGTAAAAATACAACTACAATATTATTGTACTGTTTATTTCTAATCCATAAAGTGTTAAGAAAATTGTTTGGGAAGATTAAAATGAAAATTGTATAGTGTTTATAAATAAAAATATAATAGACTTGTCGAGTTGACATCTTTTTATATTTTAATTTAAAAAGTATCGATTATAAGAGGTGTATTGTATTTATTTTTCTTTTATTGATAAACCTGTCTTGAAATAGGAAATCGTGCAAAATATTTTATTAATTTTACAATGTCGCAGCTGGGTACAATAACATAAAAACCGTAAAATGTTGCTTTTCAGAAACGGTTGTTTTATTTGACTTTTGCACTGTAGTATTTTAATATCTTGTATTTAATAATATATTAACACAATAACAGTATTTTAATTTCATCGAGGTAGTCATTAATATCTTTGTGGATAAATTATATATCATCTTAATCTTATAGCACAGTATAGTAGAAACCACGTTACTCTGTAATACCGTTGAGTAATATAATAACGCCAGGTATTATTAATAATAACTAGAATTATTGTGTTACTTAGGTAATGATATTGTTCAGTCTAGAGATGAACGATGATCTTAAGCTTGTTTAATTGGATGTAGCATTGAATAGTGGCTGCATAATCTTTGTTTAAACGAGTAACCATTTACTGAATTTCAAATTTATTTTATAATTAAAAATTTCAGCTCTTTATTAGAAAATTTCACTATTTTTACTTTAGAAAGTTTTCGCTACTTTCTATTTCAAATTTGTAATTTTTTTTTTTAATCTCTTATCCCCTTTCATTGTTCTAGAAACGTTTGTACTTAAATTACTTGTTAATGTACTGATGAATATTATTGTTGTTCTCTTTTTTTATCTTAGTTCGGTACCGAATATTTAAGTCGAGTAGAAGATTAAAAAAAAACTGAATAATTACATGATCTACACAACATTTACGATTTTTGGAAGAATTTTTTTTTTTTAATTCTAGCTGAGAGTAAAAAGGATTTAGAAGAAACAATGAATGGCATGGATAAAGTCCTACGCAAGAACTACCGCGTGAAAATAAACAAGAACAAAACGAAAGTAATGAAATATAATAGAAATAACAAAATGGACAACTGAATGTGAAAATAGGAGGAGAAAAGATTATGGAGGTAGAAGAATTTTGTTGTTTCGGAAGTAGAATTACTAAAGATGGACAAAGCAGGAGCGGTATATAAAATGCCGAATAGCACAGGCGAAACGAGCCTTCAGTAAGAAATATAATTTGTTTACATCAAAAATTAATTTAAATGTCAGGAAAAGATTTTTGAAACTGTATGTTTGGAGTGTCGCTTTATATGGAAGTGAAACGTGGACGATCGGAGTATCTGAGAAGAAAAGATTAGAAGCTTTTGAAATGCGGTGCTATAGGAGAATGTTAAAAATCAGATGGGTGGATAAAGTGACAAATAAGAGGTGTTGCGGCAAGTAGATTAAGAAAGAAGCATTTGGAAAAATATAGCTAAACGAAGGGACACACTTATAGGCCACATACTAAGGCATCCTGGAATAGTCGCTTTAATATTGGAGGGACAGGTAGAAGGAAAAAATTGTGTAGGCAGGCTACGTTTGGAATATGTATAACAAATTGTTAAGGATGTAGGATGTAGGGGGTATACCGAAATGAAACGACTAGCACTGGATAGTGAATCTTGGAGAGCTGCAGCAAACCAGTCAAATGACTGAAGACAAAAAAAAATTGCTTTTCTTTAACTCTTAATGTTTTTTTTTCATGTTTGTCCTCAAATCTTGCATCCTTAATTTAACATACTTCCTGACATTGCCTATTGATGATATTTTGCACAGTTATTAAGGTCGGGTGACAATACAATATTCCACCATTATTTTGAATACTTCCCTCCGCCGTACAGAGGTAAATTAAGGGTGGAAATTAAGAGTGCAGGTGTAATAATTTAGCATACTTCCTGACATTGCCTACTGATGAACTTTTGTACAGCTACTAAGGTAGGGTGACAATATTATATTCCACCATTACTTTTGCAAACATCCCCCGTCCGGGGGTAAATTAAAATTAAGGATGGAGATTAAGGGTACGGGTGTAAAAACGGCTATGAGGGGTTTTTGGGCTCACAGATGACAAATCCGATAGCCGTTTGAAAAATCGACTGAGAAATCTTTTATAAAAATACACATAAACGTTTATCGAAAAGTATGATAGTTAATTAATTAAATGAAATAAAAACTTCACTATGCAAAAACTTCCCTATTTCATTACTTTCTATAGTAAATGTTAGATTGAAAATTTGTTTGATGTTTTATAAATATATTAGAAATTTCAATATATGATGTTATGTTTTGAAATCCAAATGACCCTACCCTACTGATTAAACTCATGTAGTGTATCATAATAATTTGATTAAAATATGGCTAAAAAGTATAAAGCAAGTTTTTAAGAATTTTGAAAAGTTTTTGTAATATTATTCATTTTACTTCATTATATCCTCACATTTATCCTCTTGATGATGAGGATGACATCCTCATTTGGAAATCAACATTTTAAATCTCATGTTAGAATTCCATTGGCACTATTTAATTATATTTCTATAAGTATAAATTACTCGTTATTGAGCCTTAAATTAGTGTATTATTTTTCATTTATTGTTTTAACTAGTTTAATTTTTTTTAAATATATATTAACGTTAAAGAAATCATAATTTCCATGATTTTCTCATAAATAGATTTTAATGTTTTAGAAATTTCAGATTTTACTCGTAAAACAATCTAGTTAACTCGTATTCTTATGAACTTTACAATTTAAAAATGGTGTGTAGTTGACATATATGTAAGCTAACTTGTGTGTATTATATCACAGATTTACTTAGAAAATTATTTTATTTTCAAGCTCTTGTACTATATAAAATAGGAAAGTGAATGTAGGATTTTTATAACTTATTTCAATGTTTTTGAATTAAGAATACCGGAAACTGAAACATCATGTGGAAAATATGAAGGGAATATCCAATGACTCTAATGCAATTTTTATCCTTTCCTGTTTCCGGATGTTAATCTGTTAAGTAGATAACATGAGTTTCGTAAAAACAATTTCTTATTACAGAAAAATTTAATACACTAAGTTGTTTTCATTATTCAATATAATTAATAATTCATTATGATATATTTTGTTTTACGTAGCAAAACTTTTGACTAATTAAATGCATGAAGTAATGATTGTGATTATGACTGGGGCGTAATTGAACTTTGCATATATAATGTTCTCCATTAGCCCAACATACAGCTATTATAATTACAGAAATATATAATATACAGATATTGTATATAATTTACGTAATTTTCAATATATTATTATTTACAAGTTACACAATACTGTGTGTATTAACGGAATGTAAGAACAAAATTATTAGAGTTTCTTCTTGAGAATGTGCATGCAGATCGTATTGATTTACATAGCATCTATAATATCTTTCATGTACCTTAGTAACCCACTATAAAAGTTTCAAGCCTGTATATTACAAGGTAAAGTAACTTAAAACTGAACCACTACAGGCTAACATAGTTGCGACATATAAAATTTTATGAATGAAATAAAAAAATGAAAGCGTAAATTAAATCTTGTATTTACATTAGCAAACGTTTACAAGCTTTTACCACATTTTTACAAAAAAAGTTCGAAGTGAACGCCCTACTCAGCTCGAGATCGTATTGAAAGTTATCTAATACAAAACGTTGTTGTTAGTTCCATCGATTTCTTGTTGAATGTTCCCCTTAGTTCATCGATAATGTGGGGATTTGATTCATAAATCCTATCCCTTATAAAACCCTAAGGATAAAATCGAAACTGGACATATCTGGGGAACACGAAAGTTACCGCTCTCTGCTGACAGTTAAAAATATTGACCTCGATATAAGATTACCAGAAAAAATACCATAATATGATTTTTTTCAGCTTGAAGTGAATGTTCAAATACCTGGTGAGCATTTCCAGTCATCTTATATCTTTTTTTCTTTTTCCTGTTTAGCCTCCGGTAACTACCGTTCAGATAATACTTAAGAGGATGAATGAGGATGATATGCATGAGTGTGAATGAAGGTGTAGTCTTGTACATTCTCAGTTCGACCATTTCTGAGATGTGTGGTTAATTGAAACCCAACCACCAAAGAACACCGATATCCACGATCTAGTATTCAAGTCCGCGTAAAAATAACTGGCTTTACTAGGACTTGAACGCTGAAACTCTCGACTTTCAAATCAGCTGATTTGGGAAGACGCGTTCACCACTAGACCAACCCGGTGGGTTAGTCATCTTATATCTAATGTTGTGTAAATTAACACACGCAGATAGATGAAATCGTGCCGTATCTGACATGAAATACAGTAATGGTTTATCTAGTTTTTGAGAATCATATTTGAGTAATTAAGACGTTTTGATGTTTCTATTCTCTTAAGTTGTTGCACAGTTGTCACAAGATTTGATTTCAAATTTAAAACATTGATAATCTTAAGGGAAGATGCGTATTTTATATCATTTTGTTATGATAATTTACGTATTGATTTTTTCGGATCGGCGGAAAATTTTCTTTAAATATCGGCTATAATCTCTGGAATTCTAATTCTCTGTTTCGTTTCGCGTTTGAAATCTATTTCCTTGTACGCCATTTTTAACCAAATCGTGTATGCTTTTCTTTGCTAGGATACTGGCATTCAGAAAGTCGTTCCGCGAATATATGATGCGGTTTTTAAAAGGATCGAGAACGCACATAAGCTTACACTATTGCAACCCTTTTCTCGATCGAATAAAACATTTAAAAAACAAACAGAACTGCGTTGAAGTATGAAAAGTTTACAACTAACAGCAATAAACGAGATTAGTAACATATATAATCAATAGTGGCGCTAGTAGTAGAAGTAGCAGCTTAAGAGGTGACTCTCCAATAGCTGCATTTCAAGCCTGCATTTAATTGATGAAAAAATTTGAAGGGTTTTCTGAATCAAACCTGAAACCCACCGGGTTGGTCTAGTGGTGAACGCGTCTTTCCAAATCAGCTGATTTGGAAGTCGAGAGTTCCTGCGTTCAAGTCCTAGTAAAGTTAGTTATTTTTACACGGATTTGAATACCAGATCGTGGATACCGATGTTCTTTTTGTGGTGTTGGGTTTCAATTAAATACACATCTCAGGAATGGTTGACTGAGACTGTGCAAGACTACACTTCATTTACATTCATACATATCGTCCTCATTCATCCTCTGAATTATTATCTGAACGGTAATTACCGGAGGCTAAACAGGAAAAAAGAAAAGAATCAAATCTGAAACTCCGATGTATTTATATTTTACCGAATCATTTTTACGTAATGCTGTGGCTGTGTTTATTTCATATAACAATATTTTACAAAGTCAATTAAAGAGTTAAACAAGATTTTTGGTTTATCATCTTCTATCGTTAGTTAGTTTACCCCTCTCTCTCTCTCTCTCTCTCTCTCTCTCTCTCTCTCTCTCTCCCCACCGCTCTCTCTCACTCCCCACCTCCCTCCCTCTCTCTCCCCCTCTCTCTTTTTCTATATATATAAAAACAAAAAAAATATATATATATATAATTAAACGATGGAGGACCAAACTCGTAATTGAATTTGTCTTATTGATGATTCCAAGAAATATTGTAGTGAATTATATCTCAGAATTCTCGAGTTTTCTAACTAGACATGACATGTCTAAATATAGTTTAGAAACCGTTTTATTTGTACTGTGTGTTTACTGCATGTTACGTCTTTAGGTCGTGAACTTGGGTTTTTTATCAATAAAATCAGACAACAACTGAGTCGGAAACAGTTTATGCGTCTTTCTAAGGACAAAACTGTAATTATAGGTTAAAGAAGCAGAAGCGGCTTTTAGGATAAGATATGCCCTTTCTGATTGAAATAAATTACATACTTACATGTCCTTCATTTGTTCTCATGGAAAGCTACACAGGCAGAAAAAACAAAAGGTTAAAGAAATCATCAATTTTTGACAAAATAGATGGATGTATCGGAGCATGTTTATTAAATTAAACGTTTGATAGGAAAAACCTTTTTACTTTGGTAATATTTTATTTGCTTTTATCAAATTCAGACAGCTTAATTAAAGTCCAGCTTTTTTCAAAATATAAAAATAAAGCATGTTATTAAAAAAAAAAAGAAAGAAAATTAATGTCTAATTCTTAAAATTATAATTACAAATACAGTAAATAATAAAAGTTAAAAATTAAAACCGTATATTTGTGTATAAGTTCTACAATTTTTAATTTTATATTTATATTATGAGATCGTTGTTATGAATTTCACACAAAAAGTTTATTGGAATTTAATTAAATATATAATGCATTCACATATTTACATCTTTTTTATTAGTTATCTTTACCTTTCTTCATGTAACGTTTTTATGAATTGTATCCATCAAGATTTTTGTACAAGAAATGATTTAAAATTATATTATAGTATTTAATAATTTACTTATTTTACAAAAAATTATTTAAAGGAATTATCAAATAACATGAGAGTACCGAATGTACAAAAATATGAACACATATGAAAAACATTAAAACGGTAAACAATTCAATAAAAATTATAAAAAAAATATTACATAATTATTTTCGGTTTATTGAAATTAACAATCAGAAAAATTTTATCGGGTTTATCAATAACATATATTGGCAGGTTTAATTTTATATTCTATTGCAGTTTCTCCTTTTCGCAAAGTATAAAAAATTCTAGTGGTTCTTTCATGTTATTTAGGCTTCTATAGGTATTTTATTTTTTACAAAACTTATGAATAATATCATTATTCTTAATTTTATCTGTTTTTAATTATGTAACGTAAGTAGATACTCCAATACGTTATACAATAAGTTATTCGTACGCTATTAAATTTTTTATATTTCTTATTTCAATAATTTATTGAATTATTAAAATTTAAAATCTAGATCAAGAAAATATGTTGTTCCCTTTATTATATTAATCAGTTCTTTTCTACGAATTGTTTTGGGCATTATTTAGTTGCATTGACTTCAGGTAAATTGCACTGAAAATATATCAAGTATATATAGCTTACCTTTAAACTGTACTGAAGAAAATTAGCTATTGATTTTTTTTTTTTTATTTCGATGGTGTCACCTATTCATTTTTATATAATCATCCGTTTGAAAAGATTTCAATTCTTTTACAAAGACATACAGTGGGAGGAGAATTAAGTTAAAAGACGCATTGAAGCGGGAATGAAAAGATTCGTAATCATTCGTACGTTCTATATATCCCATTGGCGTAACGTACATAATTGGAATGAAAAAAAATGTAGTATTTTCAATTAAATATGAAATGAACATTCTTATTTCGGGGAATAAAGCCAAATGCAAATGAGTACCTCATTTCCTCCGGATTTAATTAATTAATTTACCTAAACACATTTTGCTACCAGAAGTCTACTGTGTAATCAGTCTTTTTATACTTAAGTATTAATCTAATTTTTGGGTTTTCCTTAACCAATCATTTGTTAAAAACTGTTTAATTTAACATAAATGAATCTTACATAACATAATATTAATATTTGTTCACACAGCTTCCATTCTGTATTAAGGATACCGCTTTCAAGATTTATTACTTTAAAAGTGTCTTAATATCTTCAATTGTTAAAAAAACTACATGAAGAGATACACATGAAAACAAGGGGGTACGTAAAAGCATGTACACAAGCATGAAACATGAAAATCTGATTAGGAAATCTGATATAGTACTTGAATGAATGTTAATATATACTATTGAAAATGTACTATTACTTTATAGTAAGGTTTTATTTGTAAAATTTATGAGTTTGTTTGCAGTATGTAAAACATCCCCCTTTCGTGTATCAGTTTTAATACAGAAACTTGAAAGCGCATTGAAACATTTATTATAATTGGGGATAAATTCTCCGACTAGAATTGTTTACATTTCTTTTAGCCATATAGATTTGAATAATTAATATAAAAAAATTAAAGAACAGTTTTGAATTTAGACAAACAATGTTACTAAAAAACAATAAAATTAAGCAGTCATATTTAAATCTATTGGCTTAACTACTCACGCATCAAAAATTTTAACTAGCAATCTTTACAGAAGAATTGAGAGGACCGTGGAAGAAGTGTTAGGTGAAGACCAATTTGGTTTCAGAAAAAGTATTGCAACAAGAGAAGCAAGTTTAGCGCTCATATTAATAGTAGCAAAAAGATTAAAGAAAAACAAACCAACACTCATAGCATTTATAGACTTAAAAAGGGCATTTGATAACTTAGACTGGAATAAAATGCTCAGCATTTAAAAATATGTAGGGTTCAAGCATAGAGGTAGAGGAATAGTTGCTAATATTTGCTGGAACCGAACTGCAACAGTAATAATCGAAGAACAAAAGAAAGAAGCCGTAATAAGAAAGGGAGTCCAATAAGGATGTTCCCTATTTCATGAAAACAAACAAAACGAAAGTAATGAAATGTTGTAGAAATAATATAGATGGGCAACTGAATATAAAAATAGGAAGAGAAAATATTATGGAAGTAGAAGAATTTTGTTATTTGGAAAGTACAATTACTAAAGATGGACGAAGCAGGAACGATATAAATTACCGAATAGCACTAGCTAAACGAGCTTTCAGTCAGAAATATAATTTGCTTACATTAAAAATTAGTTAAACGTCAGGAAAACAATTTTAAAAGTATATATTTTGAGGGTAGCTTTATATGGAAGTAAAACTTAAAAACGATCGGAGTACCTGAGAAGTAAATATTAGAAGTTTTTGAAATGCGGTGCTATAGGAGAATGTTAAAAATCAGATGAATAGATAAAGTGACAAATAAGAAGTGTTGCGGCAAATTGATGAAGAAAGAAGCATTTGGAAAAATGTAGTTAAAAGAAGAGATAGACTTTTCTAGATAGACGTATTAAAATATCCTGGAAAATGTCGCTTTAATATTGGAGGGAGAGGTAGATGGAAAAATTGTTCAGGCAGGCAACGTTTGGAATATGTAAAACAAATTGTTAGGAATGTAGGATGTAGGGGTTAAACCGAAATGAAACGACTGACACTAGATAGGGAATCTTGGAGAGTTGCATAAAACCAGCCAAATGACTGAAGACAAAAAGAAATTAAAATTTATATGAATAATATATTTATTAAATTTCTTACTCCAATGTAATTTTTATACAATCTGAAATCAATGCAGTTAAATGTCGGTGTTTTTCAATCGTTGTTTGGTTTATTTTTTATCTTGCATACAGTTCTTATTCAATGCCACAAATTTTTTAATATCATTTATAATTCACCTATTTTTTATTTGTATTCATTCAAGTTTTTTTTTAAAGTTATTCCTTGTTGCGTATTAAAATTGTCTTTGGACAATTTCTCCATATAAATCAATGATCCTTGGACATTGATTAATTTTCCAGTGCATTTCATTGTCAGTTGGTGTTTTTTCGTAAATTTGCATAAATTAAAACATTTATTTATATTTAGGTTTCATTAATAATTAAAATACAAATTTTATCAATATTGTACTGTACTAACATCACCTTATACAAGATATGTTCAATTATAATAACGTTTATTTTTTATATAAACAACATAAATAATATAATGAATTATTAATGCAATAAATGCAACTGTCTCACTCGTTACAACTTGTTTTATAGTCATTACTATTATTATTATTACCTTGACTACATTTCATAGCCTGTGAATTATAATTTTCTCATTATAGTGAATATCATTACAAATTTGAATCTTTTTCACAAAATTTGGAATGACAACTTTTTATTATAATAAATAAAAATTTTAAACAAATTCTGCTTATTATCAGAATTGTTCGAAATTTGTCTTGTTTTCAAGTATTCGATAATTTTTGTTTATTTATTTTTTTACGAGACAGTATTAAATTACTTTTATTGTTATTATATTATGATTTTAGTATCACCTGAATTATTGTATGAAACTTTAATTTTTCCACAATATATTTTTAGTGTTCATACCTAAAAATTGTTTAATAATATTTAATTTTTTAGTCTTAAAAATTCGTTAAATATTATTAGATAATATTAAACATGGTTACTTGGTTGGAATTTCTAATTTTTTGCAAAAAAATTAAAAAGAAATTTTATAAAACTTTTCAAGTAAGTAAAAGTTTTTACTTAAATTTCAAAACAAAATTATTTTTATTTCGTAGCTATGTATTATTTCATTAATTAGATTTCTTCAGATGGATCAATAAATAATCTGTATGATTTATTTCATGTTAAATTATTGTTTAATATTTAAGAGAAGAAAATATTTTTGGAATGTGAAAAATTGTCTTTCGTATCTGGGAACGTAAATGTGAAATTAAAATTTTATGAAAAAATTTCAGTAACATATTTAAATAAAAGAAAAACAAAAAACCGAACATTAGTTAAGTAAATTAAGTATGTAAAATTACGAAGTTCGTTAGAAATTCGTCGGTAAGAGGCGACGAAGTCAACGAACTACGTTTACACTTCTAAACATGACCGAATCTAAAAGTGAAGTGAAAATGGGGAATAAAAATAAGCGTGAAAACATATATTTGACTTCAGTTAGATTTGTAATAAAGAATACTTTTAAAAATACCTTGAATTTTGTTAGATAAGGTTTTTTTTTCATTTGATGGACCGCGGGAATCGAATACATAATTTTTTTAACATAAGTTTACGAATCGCGCCGCTAGATAGCATAACTTGATTAGTTGTAGGTACCGTACAAAAACTTGATAATGTACTTGAAAAAAATAAAATTTAAAAGAAAATATACTACAACTTGTTTTAATAGTAAATACTGTTACGTAAATGAAAGTACTGAAGATGAAACAAGTTTTTTAATTAACATCACTTGATTACAAAAAAATAAAAATATTAGTTTACAAGAGATTATACTAGTCTTTTTTTAAAAAGGAATAAATAAAACAGAAATAAATTCGATTGGTAAAATCGAATTTTATGATAAAAATCGAGGGTTACACTTACAAATAAATAAGTTCAATAATACATCACATATTTTCGATTTGTAAAGGTTATACTTGTTTTATTAAAAATAGTAAACTGTGGTATTAAGCGAATGATATGACTATCAACAAAAAAAAATTGGCCGTGACATTCAATTTGTTTGTTCTAGAAAGGTAATAAATTTTAATAATAAATCAATAAGATAACAATCAATAATTCATAAAAAAATAAAAGAATAATCTAGCAAAACGTAGTGATATCCAAAAAAAATTACAATGAAACTGTAAACCGTACGGTAAGAGTCTCGCAGATATCATTTCTTCCGCACAAAAAACAAAAATTTCTGTAATATAAATAAAACTGTTTTTAACAAACCGATACTAATATAAAAAAAAAGATAAGACAGTAAATTTGTATTATCAAACTCTATTAATTTAGAATTTTGTTTAAAAAAATTACATGTTAAATATATGTAATAGACAATAAATATACAATAATAGATAATAAACAATACTTAAGCGTTCTATATAATAAGCAAAAAAAGAAAAAATTGTTACAAAACTCTTACCGGCCCGATTTCATTTACATATCATATTTACAGAAATAATACAATTCTTATGATTATTCGTTGTTTAATAAATGAAATCCAGTCGGTAGAGTTTTATAAAAAATATTTCCTTTTTTTTTATTGAACGCTTAAACATTTTTTATCATCTATTATTGTATATCTGTTGTCTATTATATATATTTAACATGTACATCTTTTGATAATAACAGATTTTGATAATACAAATGTAGTGTCTTATCTTTTTCGATATCGGTATCGTTTTGTTAAAAACAGTTTTTTTTTATAATACAAAAATGTTTGTTTTTTGAGCGGAAGAAATGATATTTGCGAGACTCTTAATGTACGGTTTACAATTTCATTGTGGTTTTATTTGGATACATTTTAATGCAGTGAAGATAATTTTTTTTAAATCCAATTTAATTTAATTTTTTTTAAACATATTTTCCTATGTTTCTGCATCATCTACTTTTATATTCACGGTATTAACTAAAACAAATAATGATTTTTATGTTCTTCTTTAACATTTAATAGTTATTCTTTTGAAAATAATTTTAGTTCTTAGCACTTCAGATCAATAACGCTTGGTAAAAACGTATTATTGTATTGTCATAACACTGTTAATGTTTTTAAAAAAATTCTAGAATTTTTTTATATAATTGACACCCTGTATTATAGTAATTAGTGTATATTTTAAAAGGTCTTATTTTTTTAAAGAAAACGATTAAAATAAAAATATTATTTACAATACAAATTTTTATATAATTTCAAGAACTAGAACGACCAGCCTTTTTCATTCATGGTCCAGCCATGAAAATGTTTTGTACAGTTTTTATGCCGATTTGGTTGGACGGTTATCCTCAATCACTTTGTAGTTGATGGTTTTATTTTTTGTAAAAATATTGGTGACTTTGATATAAATTTTAGAATTTTTATCACATTTTATCGCTTATGTACGGTTTTTTTATCTTAGCTGCAAATTTAGAATACAAACAGCAGGTATAATAATCGAAATGATTAACTTTAGTGCGGATATATATATTTTTTCTTTTTAATAAATAAAATTATTTTTTTAAATTTATTTTAATAAATTTATAATCTAACCTGTTAATTATTATTACTAATGGAATATGTTCGTAAGTTATATTTAAATTCATTTTGTTGCACTTCTTAAAATTTAATTAATTTATAATAAATTTTAAGCAGATTTGTTAAAAGTTATCACATAAACTTATAGTTAATTTTTATTTTTTTATGTATTTGGTAATGTAATTGGGTTTTTTAATTTTTGATTACCTTGAGATAATTCTACTTGAATTTGTTGTAAAGTTTTACCTTTTGTTTCTATTAATAAAAATAATCCAAAATATACCCCGAAAATACAGGAAATCGTGTATATCAAATAGTTAACATGATACCCGACCGTAGCTCCTATCGGTTGATATAGTTTGTTAGTCGTAAATGATGTTAACGCTATTATCATAGAAGTTAATCCGGATGCGGTTCCTTTGGTATTCGCTGAAAATACTTCTCCCTGTATCACATTCGGAACGCAACCTAATCCTACGGAAAAGAAAGCCGAATAAATTATAAGTATAACAAACGGAAGCCAATTAAACGATGACACATCAATGTTTGTGTTGTTTTCAAGATAATTTATGGTACCGAATGAACCCATCGCGATACCGCAACCGGCGCATGATATCACCATCAGTCGTTTTCTTCCTAGACGGTCGACTAAACCGGTCGACCAAAACCCAAAAATGATCCACGTTAAACATATTAACATCGCGCATTGATCGTTTGTTATAACCCATGAAGATGGAGCTGCAGATGCCGCGTATGCCATTATTACACTGATACCTGACAATCGTTGAAATATCGCTAAAGCTTCGGTCATCATTAGCGCTCGTCGATTTCCGGCTGTCCGAAATAAATCGAACACGCTCTTTTTATTTTTCATATCTTCGGATACTGATTTTGCGATGCAGTTCAATTCGGTTTCCACATCGGATGTTGCAGTCGTACATCTTAGCCAAGCCAACGATTTCGACGCCGATTCTCTCTTTTCTTTCATCATATAAAAATACGGAGATTCAGGTATAAAGTACACTAATATTGAAACGAACAACGGTACGAGTGCCGATAATAAATTAAGCATCGTGTATGAAACGTTGGGGGCGATGGAATATTCGAACATAATGCCGAAGTAAGCTAGAAGTGTAAATATACTGTTGAGAGCACCACGGACTTCCGGTTCAGCTATTTCACATAAATAAATCGGTGCGACTGTATAACTGCTTCCTCCGACCATTCCTCCAAGAAATCTAGCGATATATATTCCAGTAGCTGAATTCGCTGTTAATAATATTATCCATGATAATAATGCTTCTAATGCGGTGAAATATAATGCTGCTTTGCGTCCAAAATGATCCATCAATAAACCTGTTGGAAGCGGACTTGCCATACTTCCTAAATATAATATCGATGCTGTCCATGATATTTCTTCGTCTGTTAAAAATATCTTCGAGTCTGGTTGTTGAAGTTTTTCTATGACGGGAGAAGACCATCCGAGCGTCATACCCATCATGAATAACGCCATAGTTGCTGAAATAAATATTAAAAAAATGTTAGTTTTTAATTTTAAATAATATCAAAAGATACATCAAATGAATAAGTTACAATTTTTTTTTTATATAAATACTTACAAATATAACATGCGATCAACATTTTTAATAAATATTTACGTAATTAAAAGAAAAACCAATAACTATATTTTTTCATTCCTTATTTTTGGTCGCGCAACAATTACAGTCATTGTCCACTTAGAGTTAAAAAAAAATTGTTTACAAATAACTAATAATTGAACATTAGAACACCACTGTTTAAGCAATATTCAACATTGACCGTTACGCATATTATAAATTTGTTAAATTAACTATAATATTATAATACCAGTAATATAAAACAGTTAACATCGTCTTGATGTCATCCTCTCGCCTGAGCATGTTCTCCATACTTTAGCTTAAGTTTAATTGTTGACAACAAGCAGTGAATTTTAAATCAGTCTAGGAGATGGTTTATTCGACATTACACATCTCACTATAAGATCGAGGAGATACAAGTAGATGGGCTAGATGTATCTAGATCGTTCTCAAACTAGACGATAACGCCCCATTGTGGGCGCTGGAGGCCTTCAAGGGGACGGTAGAAGGCCTTTAGAAAATTAGGGCCGTTCAGGCGGTCAAGGAAGGCGATGGCTGATTAAAAAAAAGACAAAAATTTTGTTTTTCTGTTATTTCAAATTAAAAATGAATATACTTACTACACTAGTACAAAAAATTAAAGGGACACCTACATTTTATGATAAAAAATGATTGTATTCAAACTGCTTTAACTTTGCAACAAAGAGGCTTAGAGAGACGAATAAAAAAAATAATAAAGCTTGAATACTCTACTTTTTGAGAGTGTACTTCAGATTTCAAAAACCATTAAATTAAAAAAAAATCTGTGAGAAGAAAAGTTTTAAAAATTGAAAGTTTTTCTTCGTGTTTGATCGAGCGCATGGGGGAAAACGAAGTTTTTTCAGTAAACTGCATTAAAATCGTTTAAAAGGTTAAGACTTCAGCTGTAATTTCTTTTCTTTTTTTGTATGTCTCTACAATTTTTCTGAACCGAAATATTTCATTTTAAAGAAATAAGATCACGTTTGTCTTTAATGCTGCATATCTTCCGATCTAAGCACCGTATTGATACAAATTAACATGGAAATTAAAAGAGTTTTGATATAGATTAAATGACAAATTGTGAGGTCTTTAACGTAACTTTGTAGTTTTTGGTTTTTGTTAATTTTGTGCCGAGGTATTGAAATCTTTAAAGATTGAGACTGCAACATTATCACCCGCTCTCAGCTTAATCCAAAATCAAGTGAATATACTATTACTATTGTTGTTATATAACTATATAGACACAGTTTTATTTATTTTTTTTTTGAGACAATTTTAATAAAAATATTTCCAAATATCATTAAATATACGTTTTAATTGCTCAAATTTAAAATGTAAGTTTCAACTCTTCTTTTTCCTGTTTAGCCTCCGGTAACTACCGTTTTAGATAATTCTTCAGAGGATGAATGAGGATGATATGTATGAGTGTAAATGAAGTGTTAGTCTTGTACATTCTCAGTTCGACCATTCCTGAGATGTGTGGTTAATTGAAACCCAACCACCAAAGAACACCGATATCCACGATCTAGTATTCAAATCCATGTAAAAATATCTGGCTTTACTAGGACTTGAACGCTGTAACTTTCGACTTCCAAATCAGCTGATTTGGGAAGACGCGTTAACCACTAGACCAACCCGGTGGGTTAAGTTTCAACTCAGAAGTAGCATATGCCACGCTTAAAAACAAAAATTGAAATTATTGGCGAAGAGCGAATCTTAAAAACTGCAATTGCAATTATTATTTTTAACAGATTGTAAGTTTAAAAATTGTGGGGGGTGCTAGAAAATGTTTGATTCTCAGTGTCAGCGGTGGGCAAAAAAGTTTGACGAACGATCTAGATGAATCTTGTGTGCCCAATCCTTATTCCTGTTCTTTGATCTCGTCTGTTGTATGAAACGAATTATTTTTTAAACACATTTTCCCTAATTTCATATAGTTTTGGTGCTAGACTTAACCAAAATTTGTTCCACTCTGTATTTAGTTATTACTGTTTTTTTCTTTTATTATAATTTTAATTTTCAAATTTATTTTGTAAGTGACTAACTGTAATCTAATAATTTCCGTACGACGCGTACATTTAAAATGTATATTATTATTAAATCAGTAACATTTTGATTTTAAGAATTTGAAACGAACGTTTTTCACTTCTTTTTGATTGTATGTACATTTAAATTAGGTAAATTAAATTGTATCAATTACTGTAACAGTTATTAATTATATAATTTTTTTTATACTGGTTGCAATACTTTAAATTATGTTTCAATTTCATATATATATATATATATATATATATATATATTTAGATTTTATTATATATATATTTTTTAAGATAATAAGAAAATTAATAGCTTAAAAAAAGGAAATCATTAAAAGCATCAAGTTTACAAAACAAATGGAAAATTAATCATTAAACCTAACGATTTATTTTAAGTTTAAAATAAAACCAATAAATTAGTCTAATTTAATTAATTAATGTGCAGTAATAAAAACGTTTATTTATGTATGAGTTGTCCTTGTCTTTTTCTTTGTTTTTAATAACTTATATGTACATGATGTAAAAAATTAATTATCTAATTTATAGTCATATTTACTCTCACAAATACGGAGTGTAGAACGAAGTTCTTCTGATACTTTCATAAGCTACTCTACTCGTGAAAACAATGGAAAAAGTTCATATAAACATAAGTCCTAAAATGCTTCATTTGAGGGTTACGCTTAGTGAACAATTACGCTCGGATTTCAGCTACCCCGGTGAAATGAGGTAGTACTGAAATTTATAGGATGTTAAGTAACGGGCACGATTAGTGATTTTTTATGGTTATTGACCTGAAATGTCGAAATCTAGGGTAAAACCAATAAATTTGGGTAAAAACCCTTTTTTTTTTTGTTTGACGTACAATATCTTTGTTAAATGGGTAATAAGCACATAATTAAACAAAACACATAGAAAATTTAGGTCTGAACAAAATGGTTTAAGATAAGTTGAATAAAACAAAGAAAAGTTATAAAAATTCAAATTTTAATAAAAAACAGTACATTACCACATTTGTCAGAAGAGTACTTGTTTAATGTAAACAGAAACCAATGATGTTAGTCGTCATTGTACTATTTGATATTAATCATTATCAGAGGTGTGTATAGAGGGCTCCAAAAAACTGTACTCACTGTTGGCTAGTCCATATCTCGTGACAAATTTGACTTGACGTGACTGAGAAAGGGTTATGGTATGTGTTCGAAATGACCACAGCAGTTTCTAAACAAATCCCATGACACCGAACTGCACACCGGACTACGGCTGTTGGTATATCTGATTTATTGGCAGCACGTGGGCTCTACAATTTTTCCACGCAGCTCTTCGATTGTTGCTGGTTTTTGTGGATACACGATATTCTTGACGATACCCCAGAGGTAGAAGTCAAGAGGTGTCAAATCAGGAGACCGAAGTGGGTACTCAACAACATCTCTTCGGCCTACCCACAGTCCGGGTGGAGTTTTGTCGAGGTAGAACCTAAAATCCTGATGGTAGTGAGACGAGGCTCCGTTATGTTGCACGTAAAAAAGTTCATCACCATACAGGTTTTGGATGGCAGGCAAAATCCTTGTATGAAGCATATCAAGATACGCCTCACCAGTTACGGTACCCTCGAAGAAGAAGAGACCAATCAGCCAATCAAACCCCGCATTGTTAGACCACGCCATAAAGCAACCCTCGGTAGATTCACTGATCTTTCCATTTGAGCGTGAGGATTTTCAGGAGCCCAGTAAACACAATTGTGGCGGTTCACAGTACCGTTAAGTTTCAATTACATCTCTTCAGTCCACACAAACTACCTGAAAATTCCTCATCCTCGTCAACCATGTACTAAAACCATTCACAGTACTTCATCGTCCAATCTGGGTCGTCCTTAATCATCGCGTGCAGCAGTCTTGGAATGTACACTTTACTTTGCACTCTTAAGAATGCGTCTTATACTTGACCGGCTCACTTCACTTTCGCGCGCTCCCTGGTTCACTGATTTTTGCGGTGATCGGGTGAAATGTTGCAATACCGCAGAACTTTCTTTTTCCTGTTTAGCCTCCGGTAATTACCGTTTAGATAATACTTCGGAGGATGAATGAGGATGATATGTATGAGTGTAAATGAAGTGTAGTCTTGTACAGTCTCAGTTTGACCATTCCTGAAATGTATGGTTAATTGAAATCCAACCACCAAAGAACACCGGTATCCACGATCTAGTATTCAAATCCGTGTAAAAATAACTGACTTTTGTAGGACTTGAACGCTAGAACTGTCGACTTCCAAATCAACTGATTTGGGAAGACGGGTTCACCACTAAACCAACCGGTGGGTTAACACCGCTGAACTGGACGCCGGACTTGCTCGTGGTCGGCCGGATCTTTCCTTGTTCCAAACTCTCTCTCAACGCCACTGCCGTTGTACCTCGTGAATGTTCTCGTACTTCCAGTACCACTTTAGTACAGTCTTGCGTTCAACAAACGATAAGCGAATCTCAGCCATTGTTGCTACTCGACTGTCTTTTGCTGCACTGGCTAATATGACTGGCTCGTTCCGCCACAATCACCCGCGCATGCGCGGCATAAATTGCCAGCTGTGCCTACCACGACAAATTACACCTTACACAACACACACACACAACTTTTTTCACATAGTACAAATTTATATACTGCTGGTCGTAATTTTATCGTTTTTTTCACATGGAAAAAATTATTGGAATGTTTGAAGTGAAGCTAAAAAGTCTATCAAATGCAGAAATTTTCAGTAGTTTTTTTTTACTTCTTTAAATACGCATTTATAGTACGCGTATACCTGGTTTTTTTCTATTAAGTTGTGTCTACATGAAAAGCAAACTGATTTCTTACTGTTAAAGGTAGGTTGACTTCGACTTCCATCGGGTATAAAATAGAGGTAATGTAGTTAATTTAAATTATGATGTAACAGTATATCATTATGAGGCATATCTTTTCAGCCTCAAGCAGCCTGTGGTAAAAACTTTCTGTTTTTTTACGCATGTCAATTTATTAAAATAAAATTACAAATTTTTCATTGTTTTTACCTATTTTTTATATTTATTATTATAATTTAATAAAATTATTGTCTCTTAATTTTTTCTACGTTTATCAAATTGTTTGACAATTATCATATCAGCATGATAAGTTTTAACTTTTGTTATCGGTTTATTAATGTTAAGTACCGTTTAAGTTGGTGTAATATGTTGACCGTAAAATGGTGTTACTTTTTATAAATTATAATCTTATTTGTTTATCTTATCTGTTTTTATAAGTTTTTACATTACTAATATATATTTTTAACGCTAATACATTTATTTGTATTTTATGTATAAGTATATATAATTAAAATTTATATTGTATTTATGATGTAATATTTTAACCTGAACTCTCATGAAGTTTTACATGAAGTTTTTAAAAGTTTTGTTGTTAGTAATATTTTTTATCTTTTAATAAATTATTATTTTTTTAAATACCTATAATTGCTGCAATCCATTGTCTTAGTTTCTTGTTCTTTTTTCCGACTTGAATATCTGAAACAAATGTAAAAGAAATTTGTTACTTTTAAATGTATTATTCTCGGTAATTAATTTTACAGTATAATACAGTATAATTGGTCAAATATTTGATATGATTTGTTTTGTTGACGCATTTGTGTTACAATAGATTTTTTCATCGTGGATGGTGAAGAGTTATTCATATGTAGGTTTAATAAAATTCTATTTTAAGAAAGATAAATTTAATAATATTAACTGGTAATAATTCAGTTAACTGATATTATCTGATTAATTGGGTTCAAGAAGGGGGTTAATTTGAAATATTGTAAGGATTTCTACTCTCGTAATCTCTTTACAGAAGTATTGAACCATTGTGATATTTGATCCTTTCACTTTAAAAAAAATGTTTACAAATAAAAAAGAATTTATTTATATAGTTGATTGATTAACCCAAGCAATTAATAAAGATAATATTTTTTAGTAAAATATTTCTTTTTATTATATTTAATTCTATCCAATCAAGAGGAAAATACACTTAAATATATTACAGTTAATATTCATATATATATCAGGTAAAGTATTGAGTCTGACCAAAATTGACAATGGATTTATGGTTATTGGAAAGTAACATTATGAGTCCACATACGGATTCTTTTTACGACTTACTGCCTCTGTTATACAATTTCTGTTATAGAAATTATGTGGTTTTTGGTCAAAGAATTGTAACATGTGGTTTTAACAGGTCCCTTTGAAACTAACTTAACACCGTTCACGGAGTTCTGTAGAGACCGAAACAAAGAATAGTCTGACGGTACCAGGTACGATCTATACGGTGGGGATATACTAAACCTCCCAGTCAAGTTCTCTCAATTTATGAAGGGTCGTTAAAGATGTGTACGGTCTGGCGTTGTCAGCGTGGTATACAACACCCTTTCTGTTGAACAGTTCAGGCCGTTTCTTTTGAATTCCTAGGTGCAATCGCTAAATGTCGACAGTGTAGTGTAAGAATTCCAACTCTTTTTGCGCATTTGCTAGCTTCAACAGCCACCTGTAAAATTACGTTCGGTATCATCCTTTGCGACTCGTACACCCTCACTTCTTTTTCTGTTTAGTCTCTGGAACCACCGTAAGGTATTGCTTCAGAGGATGAATGAGGATGGTATGTTTGAATCTAAATGAAGTGTCTTGTACAGTCTCAGGTCGACCATTTCTGAGATGTGTGGTTAATTGAAACACATCCACCAAAGAACACTGGTATCCACGATACCAGGATTTGAACCTAAGAACTCTTTATTTCGAAATCAACTGATTTACGATCGACGAGTTGACCACTTGACCAACCCTGTGGCCTGACTCATATATCCTGAGATTTTGGACACTAACGCTATCTCATGCGCAAAAGTCTCACTAATTTTTAGACAACTTATTATAAATATATATATATATTGATCGGATAGATTTTTGTGAAAATATTAATTACCACATCTGTGAGTTAGTGCTGATAATAAAGCAAACATTACCCGAGTGATTGAAGTTAACTGCTGGTAATAAATTAAGGAAATTGTTGAACGCTCTTGGAGTCTTGTTAACGCTGGTAAGACTTACTGAAAGATTTCTGTTAGAATGGACTTATTTCCCATTAAACCGTTTGTATATTTTTCCGAAGAAAAAGAATCAGGCGGATAATTCATGTAAATGAATTTTATTTCAATTTCTCTATTATTATGGCAATTTAACTTTTTCTTACTGTTTGTTTTTTTATGTTCATTCTACGTGCAATCGGTGAATGTATGTTTAATTAGTGAATTTATAAATATAATTCTGTCTTGGTGGTGGTGGAGTAATTGATTTATCATAGAAACAGTGGTCTGTTTAGTTGGTTGTTGTACGCGCGCGCGTGTATTTGTATGTATGTCTTTTTTTGTTGCTGTTAAAATGTTTGTAGTCGAGAATCCGCATTCTTGGGCTGCCTAGCATTCGTTCTAAAAAAATTTTGTCTATTAAAATATTAACGGATAATATAAAAGCTGAAGCATAAAAAAATAATAAAAATTGTATTTTGACTACAGAAAATTCGTGTAGTATAAAACAGTATAGAGTAGTCTAAATTTAAAAAAATTATTGTTATATATGTATCTTTTTTTTTGTTCTAACTATTTTTGTTTTACAATAAATCTAAAAATAACTTGCATAAGTTATTGAAATAAAAGCGAAAATTTTATTTCTGTATATTAAATATAATATTTTTAGTGAAATGATAGTAAATAATTTGATTGATTTTTATTTTTTAACTAGTGTTGGTGGGGAATTTGTAATGAAATTTAAATGAATATATCGATAGGAACATTAATCTATAGTAACTCCATGGCGGAGTGGTAGCGTCTCGGCCTTTTCTCCGTAGGTTCCGGGGAATTTGTAATGAAATGTAAATGAATATATCGATAGGAACAATAATCTATAGTAACTCCATGGCGGAGTGGTAGCGTCTCGGCCTTTTCTCCGTAGGTTCCGGGTTCGAATTTCGGTTAGGCATGGCGTTTTACATGCGTTACAAAATTCCATTTCCATACTTCCACGTAGAAGCCTTTAAAGCTTTTTTGGTGAATTAATTCTACAAGCAAAAAAAGATTATTGACTTCAAGATATCAATAGTTTTTTTTATTTAAAACTACTAAATTTCGGAATGTGTAATAGTGTTTTGTATTATAATATCGGGTGTTTGTTTTAAAACGCAACTTACATAAAAATAATGTGTTATATATTTAATGCGATTAGTTATAAATATTACAATTATTTGTGATAAATAATGTTGAGATAAAATTTTTTTACAATGTTGAAAGTGTACACTTTTCATCAGTGCACGCTATTACCCTATTTTTCATATTCCGTTTAACCTTTTGAAGTGTACCTCTTTCAATTTCAAGTAATTGTTGAGTTATGTTGGCTTTCAGTTTTTCAATGGTATGTGGATTATTTTTGAATACACAACCTTTTACATACTCACAGAGAAACAAATCTGCAGGAGAAAGATCAGGTGACCTAGCTGGCCATAAATTTGTCGATATTACTCTTTCACCAAAGAAATTTCTGAAAAGGTTCATTGTTGCTTTTTCCTTGTAACATGTGGCCCCATCTTGTTGAAGTCCAGTTAAATATAAACAAATTATACTTAACATAATCCACAACCCCATGTACTTCCCTAAATTCTACTAATTTTTTTCAAAAATCGATCTTTTTCCCCCGTTGACTGGATTATATCTAGGATTTATTAAATTTTATATAATACAGTATTGACGAAAAATCTTTATTTATATTAGTATTTAAATCTATTTAGAATATTTTTTTTAACATTAAACAAATTAAAATTAGTTATCTGATCAGGAATATTTTACTGGTATTTACAACAAATGATTGTTATTGCAATATGTAGATTATGAATTATTAAATAATTTAATTAGAAAAATTAAAAAAGAAAGAAAGATTTATCTGCATCTATACATAAATGTGTGCTTAAAATATTTTCTAATAGCGACATCTGAAATGTGAATTGTTGTTTGATAATTTTTATTTTTTACGAATTTTCTTCAACATTATTCCATGAGTTAATATTTAAATAATTAATTATATGGATTTTAAACTAATCTATTTTTATCTTATAATTTTTTTTTATCTATAATTTATCTTATATCGACGTGATATAATAGTGTAACGATCAGAATAAATATTTATTTATTTAATATTAAATAATATTAAAATAAATAGGAATTGAAAATAAAATCAAATTAGTAAATGACTGATGTAAATAAATTTAAAAAATGTGTGTCTCATGCGTTAAATCATTTTGAATGTATTGTTTAGTCTGTTAGGGACTACATCTACCCGGTTTTAAAATATTTAGTTAAAAAAAGGTGTATGTCTTATTGGAGCTTTTTAGGGTATATTTTTTTCCGTAGACATAATTGCTTAATTTATTTTTAAACTTAAATATATTTGTTTACAATTAAAATTGTACTGCTTACTATTGTTGCGAGTAGAGAAGCTTTTAGAAGAAGAAGAAGAAGGAGAAAGAAAAATGTCGAAGTAACGACAAACGAATTCTTTGTAGAAAGAATTTACAGAATAGGTGCGGTCAGTAGAAATTATTACGCTTGAACGTACAAAAGGACGGCTGGTGTTTCGCACTGGAGGTCAACACCTAGGCCCGTAGTTAATAATACTGCCGAGAACCAGGGAAGTGACAGTTCAGTATAGTGTTCGATGAATACGAGTTCGGTTTGCGATCGAGTGTGCGGTAGCAAATAAGCTAAGGTGTGTCACCAGCATTCGATTTTGGGCAGTGGTTAAGTTAATAACGAGAACTTGTTCATTCATTTTATAAATATTAAAAGTTGATAATTCTTCTATATAGTGAACAGTTGATCTTGTGATTGTTATAATCTCTTGTTAATACTGCATTAGTTTCTATTTGCTATTGTTAGATGTATAGTAAATCGGAATTGTATTTTGTTATTTATATTGACCTATTTTGTACATTATAATTAAGAAAAATGAATTATATTTTTAAGAATTTTTACATTTTTTATCTCTCCATATCCTTGTCGAACCTCGAACACACCACTCATCAGTTAATGAGAACAGATAAATTCAAATGCTTTTATGTACTCCAAACAAATAAGTAATAGATAAAACAGTTGAAATTAAGTAAAAACCAATAAAGTATTTTTAAAAAGTCGATTTATATGACAATTTTTTTTTTTCAGTATAAACTTGAAAACATTGGTTTATCTGTTATTTATATAACCTGTAAACTGTTGTCACAAATTATTAAAAAGTTATTTCATATATAGTTTTTTATATATATATATATATATATATATATATATATATATTTTTTTTTTTATATTTGTGTACATTATAAAACATTTTAATATAAAAATTTATTTTATATTAAATTGGATCTGTCATTTGTGACAAGACTTTGACAAAAGTTTAAAGGAAAAAACTCTACTAAAAAGACTCACGATGTCGCTATAAATCGTGTTAGTATTAAAAAGCACTTCGGTTCTTTTACTGTTCGATCGAAAATGCAGTTTCAGAATTTACGAAACATCATTTTTTTACCGCAGTGCATTTCCCGTTTCCCTTTGATGAATCACCAGGATTTTACTTCGAATGGTACTAACCGTTTTATAACATCCATTCTTTTTATATTAGATTTGGGGGCTCTTTTTTTATTTCATCTACTTTACGTGTTAATATTTTTCGGTTGAAAGCACTTATAATAGTAGTAGTAGTAGTAATACGAAATTTACAACTATTTCCGTTCTTTGAATGAATTAGATATCACCTTTATTTAGGCTACAAGTAGCGACTCTTTTGTTCACGATGAGACACACTTTTATATATTTGTGTTAAGATATCGTTTCAGGCAGGCCCATATTTGTGAATTAAATATAATGGAACCGCACCTGATGGCTGGTGAACTAGCCGGGAAATTTAATTGAAAAAATAACTGGAAACTTTAAAATTTAATTTCTATGGGTAGTCTCACAATCTGTTGATAATCGACAAGCCGTGACACACCGTTGTGCTTGATATTTTAACTGAAAAATAGCCTTATTAAATGACGTTACTGCAAAGGTGTACTCATAACACTATCGATAAGTTAGTAGCGTTATTATCATAACTATTTATTATAATTTGCTACTATTTTTAATATCAAAGAATTACTAATTATGAAATTAGCAATCTCATTTTAGCATTGTTTTACGTGTATAATGTTGTATGTAAAGTAATATTAAATAAATATATAAATTGCAAACGGTAATAATTAAAATTCCATTTGCATCAAATCTAATTAGCTGTTAAAAATTAATGTGTAATCAAAATATTCAAACTGGGGTTTTTGCAATTTTATTACTTTATGAAATATTAATACGTATGAAAGATTATTACAATAATTATATTTTATTAAATAATATTACTACCGGTCGTCCAGAAAGTAACGTTTGCGCATCACATGCGTGTAACTTCACTCACAGTAGGTCAAGGTCAACTGGTCTCAGTTTTCATTTTTTTTTTGTTTAACATCCGGGACTGCCGTTAGGTATTGCTTCAAAGGATTGAATGATATGTAGCGTGTGTGAAAATACCATGCCTGACCGGGATTCGAACCCGGGACCTCCGGATGAAAGGCCGAGACGCTACCACTCGCTCCACGGAGGCCGGCGGTCTCAGTTCTCCTAGGGTTGTACTGTACAGGGAGTGATTTTGCTTATCTTTACAATGAATAAAAAAATTGAAAATCTTGCCGACTTAGATACGATCGATCAGTTTTACGTTTGTATACGAATACCTTGCGGTTATAGGAGCACATTCATGTTACCTTCATCATCATATTACCGCCGTATATAATGACAGTATAATGATCGGTTTTTTAACTCGTGGAGTATTTGCTTTATGTATGTATGTTTTTTTTCTAGGTTTACATACCTAGAAAAAAAAAGATTCTGAACTTTTCAAAGGTTTCAGATGGGATGATTTTCCTCTTCTACCGTACAATCCAAATGTAGAACCAAGTGATTTTCATCTGCTTACAAAATTGAAGGATTATCTTGGCGGGAACCGCTATGAAAGTACGACTGTTCAAGTCGCGAGTGACTTAATGAACTGGCGTCAGACTTCTTTGATGACGTCATAAAAAAGTAGTACCACGATTTGATAAGTGCTTGAACTTAGGAGGTGTGGAAAAAATTAGGATTTTATGTGGAAAAACAGTTTAAAAAATGTGCAATATCTTGCGTATATTAAAGTTAAAATAAATACAATATATCTGTTATAAAACAAAAACGGTCTTTACATGTAAAAAAGCTGACCACACAGTTGTAGAACTTTCCCGTAAGCGGCTATTGATAAATAAAATATAATTAATTGTGACATAATGAAAAAAATCCAACGTTATAATTACAAGATAATAACACTGGCTTGGGGTTAAAACTGCAAATTTCAAATGTGGTATTACTAAAAAAAAAAATCAATTTCAACAACTTTAAATATTCAAATTATTTCCAGCCCCCTTGAAAATGTATAAATTGATACCTTTCACGACCATGTTTGTTACTTTTTGCGCAAACCCAACTTGGGAGTCAAAGTTCAATTTTATAAAAAATCTTTTTTTAATGCAGTCTTGATTACAATAAAAAAAGGAAAGAAGAAAAATGTTAAAAAATGCATGATATTTGGTTGGGTCCGGCCACTCGGTGTGGTTTGGGGTTCACCTACAAGTAAATATTAATTTGTATGCGTAATCAGACGACAGTAGAAGAACCACAATGAAAAACAACCATCATAGCGATCACAACAAAGTTTAGAGCATTTTTTTGAGGTGGGGGCGATTTTGAAAAAAATTTTTTTGCAAATAATTTTATTTTTAATTGTTACCAAATGCACCAAGAAAAATATGACCTTAATTAGGCGAAATCTCGAGATACTGAGAGATTGCTCTACAGCTCCATATCTCCTGGACCTTTTAAGTTGAAAATTTAATGGCATCAATGCCCCATATATAGAAGTAATCTGACCAAGTTTGGTCAAAATCAGTTCAGTAATTCTGGTGATAAGTTGATTTAGAGGTGAACACCCAACACACACAAATACATACGAATATTAATTTAATAGCCGGAAAATATTCATCTGGTTTTTTGGGTTCCTTAGGTGTCGAAACATCAACATCCGGTGAAAACCGCAAATGCCGAGATTGGACCTATTTACAATACTTTCCCTTCAGCAGAACTAGAGCTCTGCTATAACGCTATCTAGACGGGAAAGTCAAAGGTTTGTTTTACCTTGATACTAAAATTATTGAAATTTTTTTCCCGAGTTATAGAAAACACAGTTTTCTACTTTAAGATTTTACTCATTTATTTAGTCGTTCGAAGGATTTGAATTTTTGTTGTTAAATCTTTCTTATAAACTGGCTTAATTTACTAATATGCGATTTCTGCGTTTGCACGAGTAAATAAGCTTTTACAAAAATCTGACATATCTTTTATTTGAATATTATCAGTCCTTCGTACATTATGCATAAATATTTTTTTTTAAAGTAAATAATAAAAATAAATTCAAAAGAGAAGGAAATATCTTTAATTCTGATAGAAATCAATTATAAACGGTTCGTTAATTCTTATACTGACTGCTTTATTGTACTTAGATTATTTACTATATTGTTTCTTAGATTTTTTAAAAATAAAATAATTTTCTCGCACTCTTTCAGTTTATCTCTTCGACTTACTACAGTTAAGGTTTTTGTCTATATTTGTTCTTATGTTTTAGTCAGTTTCCTTAAATATTATCTTTCTCACGTGGTAACTCGCATGCAGTTTATTTGTTTATAACATATCCTTTAAATGATTTAAGTTCCTCCTCATATTTCTACGGGAGTAGACTGCCAGGCCTAGCACATTTAATTTGAAAACTTAACCGGTAAATTAATGGATCCCTGTACTTGACACTTAGACCACTATACTGAATCCACTAGTTTACTGTACTTGAAATTTATTATTAATGATCTTTTTCATTGTTTAATTTATCTTCTTTTTATCATTTGTTACCATTTAATAAATGAAAAATTTAAATTTGTATCAAGTTTATAATAAAATTCATTATATCATAATCTCCTTTAAATAACCAGTATTTTTTTGTTAAATTACGAAATTTTTTTTTTAATTTAAAGAGCAAAGGTCATATCTTAAAATACAACATTTGAATAAATAAATAGAAAAGTAGAAAATAAATATTTGTTTATATGTTCTGGTTACATTTAAATAAATATTAATAAATTTTAATGAAATCCCTATGTATTATGTAGAACTCAGTTACCTAAGCCATTAACTCGGCAAATAAAACGTATTGAATCCCTCATGTGAACAGTTTCAAAATCTCAGAGCATGACGTGTGAAATTTCAGATTATTATTTTTTGCAAATTTTTATTTAATTAATTTTTTTGCCCAATGAATGTGGAAGGTATTATCATAGGTAAAAAAAAATATATCTCTTTAAAATCTCTATAGAATCTTGGCACTTTGTGCTGTTTAATAAAAAATATACTATATTAAAAGTTTGGTTAAACTGTTGTATGTACATATGTTGTCGTTAATTTTGTTTTATTTTTTCTACAATTAAAGGGGTACAGGATTATTTAAGGAGTCAAGAAATAAATGGAATTTAAAATATTTTTGTAAATTAAATTCACGATTTTTCTGTTATTTAAAGAAAATACCATAAAGAACAATAGAATTTTAATTTTTTTCAGAAAAATAATTTAAAAAAAGGAATTTCTTTAAAATGTACACACATGTACAAATGCAAATATAGACTGTTTAAATCCGGTATTACCTTATTATTATTATTTTTTTTTTTTTTGCTTGATGAATTAATTCACTACAGAAGCTTATAGAGAGAGAGGTTTGTGCGTGGAAATATGGAAATGGAATTTTGTAGCTATGAAAAATGTCATGCCTGACCCGGGTCAGAAGAATAAAAACGTCTGTTTGTATATTTATTTGTTTGTTTCGTAAATATCTCGACACCGGCCCCACCTAGCGGGTATAGTTTTTGCAAAAAATATTTCTTTTCACGTAACTAATATTCATATTTTGAATATAAACCAAATCGGTCCAAAAATACAATTTTTATAAATATTTCAACCCCAGCGCCATGTAGAGATAATTCTTTCCATGTAAGTAACATACATTATGAATATGAGGAAAATCGGACCATAAATAGACTTTTTCGAAATATCTCAACGCCAGCGCCACCTAGCGGGTTCAAACTAATTCAGAATCCTTCCGTGGCATGCGTCCAACCATTCCCCAAAGTTTCATCGCTATCGGATGAACGGTTTAGGAAGGCATAAGAGACATACAGACAGACAAACGTTCATTTTTATATATATAGAAAAGTTTTTCTATATATATATACTCCAATATAGCAGTAGCGAAGCATTGTCGAATCTGCTAGTAATAAATAATACTGATTAGTGAATAATCAATGCTCACGAAAAATTATCAAATAATACACAGTATCTCAAACGGTGTGTTCAGAATAAATGTAAAATATATAAACTGTCGGTTAAAATATAAATTCAATGGCAAATATGTTTTGTAATCAGTTTTGGTGTTTTCTCGTTTTCTAGTTTATTAAAATAGCTCGTTGAGATATCAAGTATTTACAAAGTTTAAAGAAAGCAGTAAGATTTTTCAGAGAATAGTAATAATACTGATAATAACACGTGGATGTAGATTCGCAGCCAGGCATAACGCCAACAGCTAAAGTAGTACAAAGCGCTAGCCACAATATACAAATTCATCGAAAACCCTGCCAATAGACCAGACATCATCTTCCAATTCAAAAAGAAAAAAATCACTTATGTAATCGAGATTGCCATCCCCGACGACATAAACATTCAAACCAAATACACCGATCTAGTGATAGAAATAAAAAGGCTCTGAAAACAAGAAAAAGTCATCATCATCCCTCTCATTATGTCCGTCACGGGCGAAATAGGTCACGCATTCTCAGCCACGTAATACAGTTAGGACTCAATACACACAGAGAAAATTCCAGAAATCATTCATACTCAAAGCATGCAACATTGTCAGATCTTTCTTTAATATAGAATAATAATAATATTTGTACTGACTTGGCATAGCTCTTCACTGCAGATTAAGACCGAAATCATGAGAGAGAAGAAAAAAAATATTGTGTGTGTGTTTTGTATTCGGCTCTACGGATCGGATCAATTTCTAGGGTTTTATCATTAGTCCCGTTACTTGATTAGATGATATTTTTAAATCAGAAATTATTTTGTTTATACATATAATTTCAAGGTATTTTATCCCTTTGTTATTATACGACTACCCAAAAAGGAGTGTAATGTATTTAGTGTGTGTTTAGGTATGTATGTTTCACCGTAGGAGCTCAACGGCTGAACCGATTTAGATGTATGACAACGCGTTGGAATCCTTACGTTACTGAGAGTGTCATAGGCTATATAAATATGTGTGTGTCTGTGTGTGCATATATATATATGGATGTTTAAATAAATTTAAAAAAAATTACATACAAATAACGCAGCAAAATTAATAGGTCGCATTTTATGCAAATCATATTGGCATAAATCCTTCGCGGATCTAACGGCAATGATTCGAAATTTAGAGGCTCCCCACTTTTCCATTACACTGTCTTCTGATCTGCACTGGCAGGACATCCTATTTTTTATTTTTTGCAGTATTTTTTTAATTTTTAACAGTTTTGAAACTTGTGCATAGTATGGGATTATAATAGTCATATATCAATGATAAGTTTTTACATGACATAAATAATAGCTTATAATAAGGTAACCCTATAAGCTAAGCGTAACCTCATGTCATTCTGACCATCGTGCGTTTAAGTACTTAAACGCGAAAATTTAAGAAAATCACTTATTAAAATTAAGAGATAAAATAGTATTATTCTTGCGTTCAAGAGAGCATTAGTTCAAGATCTCAGTAGTAATATTTTTATGCCGTTTCTTTGTAATTTTTTTATATTAAAATCCAAATTTTTCTCACGCGGATATCATTTTTCTTATAACGATATCCAAATTTTAAATATAACTAAAATAAGCTTAAAAAATTGTAAACCGATTTAAAAAAATTATCATTGAAAAATCTTTGTTAAATTTCAACTTTTTTGATTCAGCAACCAATCTATGTATTAATAATCTTATTTTAGTTGCTAGTTTTTAATTTGACACCGAATTCTTGAGATAAACATTTAACTTTAAAGTATTTTTTTATAAATTGTTTTTATTTATTTTATGTACTGTAAAATTATTAATGAACAATTTTTTTTATTTCGTTTCAGGTATGTTTCCTTGATGTGGTTTTCCTTCTTTTTAACGAACAATGAAATTATTTTATGAAAACGGTATCTTTTTTATTTATTTTCTCTTATATAAGATTTTATATTTTTATTTTATTTGTAAACTTTTAACATACTATTTCTACAAAATACCTAAACTTCGTCGTGTCTTATGGAACAAGTTTTGATGGAAAGCCGTAGAAAATTAAAATATTTTGTTTTCAGTCTTTGAACATTATATTAATTCTGAGATAAACTTAAGAAAAGATGAATTAAAAAAATTTCAGTTTCCTACTTAATTTTTTTTTTGTTGTATTTTTAATGTTAGTATTAATAAAAATGTAACCCACAAGAAATCTCATATTTTGTTTATACAGAGTGTCTCATATAAAACGCAACCCAACCTTATATTGGTAGGTATTGAAATAATAAAAAGGCATGTGTAAATGTAAATGTAATTTTTATTATTACCATCCATTACCTTACATTTAGAGTAAATGTTGAAAGTGGCCGCCATATTCTTGAATACAAGCTTCAATTCTTTTTACAGCGTTTCTTGCAACTTTTTTCAAAGTTTGTGGCTGGATATTTAATACAGCTTGTTCAGTATTGACTTTCAATCGTTCAAGTGTTCGTGGTTTGTTGCTGTAGGCTTTTTCTTTGCGGTAACCCCATAGAAAAAAATCCGCCGCAGTCAAAACTGGAGATTTTGGTGGCCACAAGCCTCGACCGATAACACGATTACCAAAGAATTCCTCAACGAAATCAGAAGTTGAACCTTTTTTTTTTTTTGGCCGGGTATCCATTCAAGTATGCGCAGCCCGGGAAAGTGTCCTTTAAACTCAAAGGAGGCCTCCCCACCCGCCGGTTGTACGTCCGGCACAGCAGGTCAGCCTCCCCGGTTGGATATTTTGTTTTAATGTGCCTGCTTCAAGTCCCCCCGACAGAGAACCAGGCCCGACAAAGCCGTCCCTAGCCCCCGCCGAGGGAACCGGGTCTCGGTCTTTTCATTACCCAGTTGTTATGATCCCCAAACGAAGGAATGATCTTCTCCACATAGCTGCTTGCCTTAACGAAAATATTAAACTACTAAGTTACCACGTGGCCTCAATGGCCTCTTAAAAGGGCTACATCATCTGTAGCCTTTAGCACTATCTTGGCAAACTCCTCCATTTTGTTCCAATTGTCAGTGGATCGTAGGAGAAAAAGAAGCAGATTCTCCGGATTTAATTCTTGCAGCCCTGCACGTCGTCTATGTATAGTCCATCTATTACAGTGGAACAGAGTATGTTCGGCAGTATCCGAATCCTGGCAGAACATGCAAATAAGTGCTGGTCTTCTACCGAATCGATGTAAATAATATTCGAAGCTACCATGCCCAGAAAGTATTTGAGTAAGATAATAACCAACCTCCCCATGTCCTCTATTAAGCCACATGCCCAAGTCGGGTATCAATCTCCTGGTCCAGGTAGCTTAAGTGTTCGGATGTTGGACGAGTCCATTTCAGTAACGCGTAGGGGAATAAGCTTGACTTTGAAATTTCATGGATGAATGATTGATGGGTTGTGTTTTATATGGGACACTCTGTATTTAGTAGCTAAATTTTAATGATTGTTAATTTAAAAAATTGTTGAAGGTATTGAATTAATTGAGATAAATTAATATACATTAATTGAAAAAATAATGTTCTTCCTGTTTCTAACTTTTGGAAATATATAATATTTCCGGATTTACGTAATATTTAATTATTTTATTAAGCATAATGTCATCCATGAGACAGTAGAATTAATATAAAGATATTAATAAAAACAAATAAAATTCTGTTTCTTACTTATGAAACGTTCATCATAATCTAACCAATTTTTTTTACTCGATCAGAAAAAAATATTTTAAAATTTAAAAAAGCGGTTTATTTTGTAACTAATTTTTAACAGTTTTAAAATACATTGTCATTCATCATTTCCTGCACGGATTAGGTTATAGAGTTTTCAGTTTTCATCTTTTCCTCCGTCTGCCTTTATCACGTCCTCCAAAGGAGCACAAACTTGAGCTCGTTTCGGGATTCCATATTCTTCCAGACGATTCATTTACTCCTATATAAATCAATCCTTTCATTAACGGAGAAAATAATCAAATCTGTCCGAATATATTCATTTCTTATTCTATCCATACGACTCAGTTCCTGTAATCCTCTCAAAAATCCGGTTTCTGCTCTTTGAATCCTATAGTAATCTTGAAATTTCTTCATCCAGGCTTCACTTCCATAAAGTAAAATTGGCACCGCCATTGTTATATAAACTTTTAACTAGTTTTTGTTGCCAACCTTATTTCTAAGATTCCTCTGAATAGTTCCACACATTGTTAGAAATTTATTCAACTTGTGATTTGTGTAATAATTGTCTGGATCGAAAGTTAAACAACGGCCCAGGAAATTAAAGGATCGAATCTGTTCAAGGATTTACCTCGTTTAAAACTATTTTGCTTCTAACCATTTCATTTCCCTTGATTGCCATTATTTTCGTTTTACTGGTAGAGATTTTACAGTTAAACCCTACAACGGTCTTACTAAATCTAAACAAACTCATTTGTAATTCGTCTTCAGTTTCAATTACGATCATTTGTTAAAATTTTAACATAAATAATTTTGAGGTAACAAACGTAACATAATGGTATCAATTTTTCAACGATGGACCAGAACGTTTGTTATTTTCTTTTTTGAGGTCTGTTTCTTGATGATGTGTAATAAACGAAAGAACTTAAAATTAATTTTTATATTTCCGTCAGTAAAAGAGTGAATTTTATTATTGTTACAAATATTACAATAAAATATTTATTTAACGAGTAGCCGATACGATAAATACTTTAAATAATACTTGAAATAAATAGTATTTTAACATCCTTAATTATTTCAACCTTTTAATTTTCCATCGGCAGTTGGATCTATCCTATCAAAGATTAATAATTTTCGTTAATTGAACCCTAACGGTTAAGTTAAATGTATCTTAGTGAATTTCATTAGCTATACGATTTATTTTATTTTATTTTTTTATTATTATTTAAAGTATAACATTTGAAAAGGTTGAATAATATTTAAAATTTTGTATTTCATACAATCTTAATATTATTGTTGATTAATCAAATATTTGATATAATATCTTTAATTATTTATATTATTATCTAATTATTTTATTAATTAGATTTGAGATAACTTCTTTATATTATTCCGCGTTACAGATTTCTCTTTAAAAAGTTATTTAAATTTGCAAAATATTTTCTTATCTTCCACTGATCGAATTATTATTAGCTTATAAATTATATATTTTTAAAATAAAAAATTATCACTCTTCTATACGCGAAAATCCATTTATGTGTTTTTAGTAAATACATTGAAATTATTATCTTGTAATTATCTCTTAAAGGTTTCATAATTATTTTGATGTGGTAATTTGTTAGATTTATGAACACTGATATAAATGAAAGTTGCATAATTACATTTAATAGTCATTATATTATTTAAAACTTCTGCAAGTAGATACTACTTTTGTAAGTCTTAAAATGTTTTCCTTATCTTACAAAAATTATCCGTAATCATATTTAATTCACACATATAGTAATTTATTAAATTTAGCTTTTATATTACAATGTTTACTTCTTTGTACAAAGTAAAGGAAGTATTGTCACTGCGAAAAATTTCGGTTTTCAGATTTCAACGGAAATATCCATTTTAACTACTTTTTGGCCTGACGTCTGTACTTACGTACGTATGTATCTCGCATAACTCAAAAACGATTAGCCACAGGATGTTGACATTTTGGACTTAGGACTGTTGTAACATCAGGTTGTGCATTCTCCTTTTGATTGGAATAGTCTGGACCAAAAGTGTCCAAAAAAGCCCAACATCCAAAAAAATTGTATTTTGGACTTTTTCTTAAGTGCAGTAATAAGCCCTCTTCGAGAGATTTTCAACGATAGATACTTATTTTCATTGGTTTCAGAATTATAGTCAAAAATAATGTTAATTATTAAAATATTTGGATCAAGGGGAAGGCACGTAGGTTCGAATCAAACTTCTTTTTTTAACTTCTATTTCCTTTTTTTAAATTATTTCTTAATTTAAATATATTGATTTATTAATAATTATTAACCTCTGATTGTAAAAACAGTTTTACAATAAATAATAATTTAATAACAATAAAAAAATATGAAAAAAAAATTAGAAGTTATTAGTGAAATAAACTTTTACGTACTTTTCATTTTTGTTCAAATTTATTTATAAAGGTTAATAATTATTAATAAATCAATATTTAAATTTAAAAAAAAGTTAAAAAAAAAATACAAATATGAAGTTGGATCCGACACGTTCTCACTTACACCACATAACTACTTTAGAGATGTGAAACAAAATTAATATATAAACTAATATAAAATGCTGATGATTGATACAGACACCACAAAAAAAAATGTTATGCAATGTGGTGTTTGCCACGATGCAGTTGTGTGATTATCCACTTTATTAAAGAATTAGAGGATCTTATCTCACTTTCAAATGAAATAAGTTTAAATGAAGTGCAGCAAAAAATGTGTATATGTATTTTTTTAAATTTATTAATCTGTGTCATAGATTGCACATTAAAAAAACTTTTTTATTTAATTGATGGTTCGGAGAAATGCTGGTAAATTCCCAATTTGACTGTTTTCTCGTCTGTTTTTTGCTTTTTAAATACTTAGTAAATATGAATTTTTAAAAACAAAGAGAGAAATGATGAGAAGTAAATAAAAAATATGTGATTTTTTATAAACTTATAGATAATATGTAATAAAATACGTGTATATCTAGAATTAAAAAGGTAACAAAATGAGTTGTTAATTTAACGAACATGAAACTCTCAGTTGTACGTAATTTAACGATATGACTCAGTCGTTATAATTCAGATTTGCTTTATATTCATGAACAAATTATAATACAGAAAGGCTTATTATCATATAACAAATGCTGAATTACATGGTTATTTTAACAAACAAGTGTGATGCGCCACAACGGTTTAGAGTAGAACTTGTACCACTTTCCTAAACTAATTAGATTCGTTATTACTATCTGCTGTGCAGTCGCGTTTTGTTTTAGTTTTGCTTGATGGCTTAATGTGTTACAAGACTTTAGTGCAATGAAAATTAAATTAATCAACATTTGTAGAAACCTATTTTTAAATTTTGTATGGGGCTGCGCCTAATGTTTGATGAAAACGGTATTTATTTTTTTGATTTAATCATTTGTTAAAAATACGTTCTGCAAAATTAGTTCTAGGTAAAAACTAAAGTAAAATAACTGATATGTATATCATAATTTGAAATTTTACGGTACGATGTTCTACACTCTAGGAAAATTATTTTTATTATTGGATTTTAGCAATATTTTTAAAAGGGTATATCTTTTAGAATGAAAAACATTGAATCATCTTTCCCGGGTAGAATTTATTATAATCATAAAGAAGGATTTTCATTTCGTACAAAAAAAAATATTTTTACAAGATGAGAACGCGATAAATTTCACGTAATTAAAGATTAATCAAAATAAAATTTTCCAATAATTTCTGCAGAAACGTTAGATTTTTAAACGAAAGCTGTTGTCTCCGTTTTGGGAAGAAGTTTTACTTTTTGAACTTTTGAAGTAAATTTTTTTTACTGATTAAAAATCAAGAGGCATGAGTGACATCGATACTCTTTCGTTATTTCCCCGCAATTTTTTTTCTATTTTTTTTTTTAATGATACGTGACGAATCGTGCGTATATCAACGCAACCTAACCAAACATACCTTCGTTATCTAACCTCGTCTAGTTAACGTTACATATGCAAATTCCATACGACAATGATGCAATCTTTAATGATGGATAAAAGAATTTGTTGGATTATTATTTATATGAATTTCTTTGGTATCATTGACATAAGGATGAGGAAGATCTTTTCAATTTGATACTAAAGCATTTAGTGAGTTTCATTCTGTAGTATAATTATCATTTAATAAAATAACTATTGTATAGTGTTTATAAAAGTAATTGCAATTATGATTTATAATAAACGTTATATTTTAAAATAGAAAATAATTTTATCTAATCATTAAAATACATGCAATTTAATGAATTATGATAATGCATGTAAATAAATATTTACAATATTACAAGTATATATCATTAAAAAAAAAAATAGAAATATTTTGAGGGGAAATTCCGAAAAGTGCCGTGACATCATATAATAGAGATTGCCTACATGATGAGGTTTTCTTAAATTTAAAAATCAACTTTTTAATCTTACAAATGATTCAAATACTAGTGGACAGATATTAACACTAAGAAAGACACACCGCCAACTCAGTGACCGAAATATCTCCCTCGGCCTCTATATCGATAAATGATTGAAAACATGTCTCAACAATATAGTATATAAAATTTAGAAATTTGATCTAACCAACTCAATTTTTTGATTTTCAGATCGTTAATAATTCCATTTTATCCTAAATTCCAGGTTTATAAATCATTCGTAAAATTTTATTGCGCATACAGAATCAAAATTATTATAGTTAAAAATCATGTAAATTACTGTACGGCGTTTTTTTATCGAAATTATTAGGGTAAGCAACTAATATTTCCTTCCACGTAAAAAGGAAGCAACGTTATACTCAAACTTGCATATCCCATACTTTAAGTTGAATTTTACCTTACGCCGCTCTTTCGCTGCGAGTGAAAGATTTCATTCATTAAAAGATCTTTCATTGTACTCGCGTGAACGAGTACTCAGGTACTCGTAGTAACGCTTCTGATTCCAATGCAAAACGTGCAACGGAACCGCGTCCATTACAAGAACCTTGAGCGGCCGACTACTTGTGACAACTGGCTATAGCAAGCAACAAGTGACAGATTTGGGGTTTGGGATTCAAATTGGGATTTGTCTTTCGTAGTCTCTAGTACTCTACGGTTCGTTCAACCTGTTTTTTTAATCTTCTGCCTGTCATCATGAACAAATTTTGCTATTTAAACCATATGATTTTATTATTATTTTTTCGGTTTGTTGACATGGATCTGTATCCATTTTTCACTATGAGTATAGTGAAAAATTGATCGGTGCAGTTTTTGAAAGAATCACCTCTATGGAGTATGATAGGCAAACGTTATCATTCTCGGTAAGTACAACGAAATCTTTGGGCAATTAATAATTTTCTCAATACCTTAAAAAAAAAAAACTATAAAAATCTAAAAAACTATACCGATACTTTAAATAGTATATAAGCTTTGTACAAACGCAAACTGACAGTCGCGCGAACTAGCCTAGAAATGAATCATAAGTGAAAATTAACAGTAATGTGGATGAAAATTTATTAATTACACTAATTATTAATTTTATGACGTACACGGCATGCACAAATAGTCCATAATCGTCGGTTAAATAGAACGGCAGAAGATCAGTTGAGGAACAATGTAAATTTAAGAGGTCAGGTTACAGTCACAGAGCACATGATCGACAGCGCGTGCAAGAACGTCGTGCATTGGACACGTGCATCACTTCACCGCATTTCGTTCGCATATGAGCCGGAAATAGACTATTCGTCACATGCACTAATTGTTATCGGCAATATGGACAAAGAATGCCAACACTGTCATGCATTTAAATACAAAGGTGAATCGGCCGGTCTTTGCTACCCATCAGTTAAAGTTTCACTTCCACCATTGAATTCGTCGCCAGAACCATTGAAAACACTATTGACTGGAGCCACATCTCAATCGAAATTGTTTTTGCGTAAAATTTGTAAATTCAGTTCTTGCTTCCAAATGACAAAAATCGTTTAGAATGAAGGTAGTCGTAATTTTGTATCAAGATTTAAGATTCAGGGCCAATTGTATCATAAAATTGGTTCTTTGTTCTTTAATGCCTGATGCCGATCCAAAATTTTTGTAAATTTACTTAGTGGGCAATGAGAAACAACAAATTAATACGTGCTACCAATACAACCACATCGAGCAGATGGAGGAGCGAGAAATAGAGGCAACTTTGGAAAACTTTTTGCGTTGGCAATTGCTTCATCAGGCATTGCAGCGACCTTGCTTGATGGTGGACGGACTGCGCATTCAGCACTCAAGTTGCCATTGAACATTCACTGAAATTCAGACGCAATGTGTAACATAAAGAAGCATTCAGGCGTGTCTGAAGTTTTGAGAATATGCAAAATTATTATCTGTGATGAATGCACTATGGCTAAGAAGCATTCACTTGAAGCTCTCGATCGAACGCTGAAAGATCTCATAGGTCGAGTTGTGATAACTGTACATGTGGTGGCGTCAGGAATTTTAATATTATTATTTTTTTAAAAATATTTTTCATCAAAACAAATTTATAGTTTATTTGAAATTTAAAAAAATGTTTGGATTTACAACGTTTGAATAGGACAACGTCTGTCGGGTCTGCTAGTTTAAATATATTGATTTATTAATAATTATTTACCTCTGATTGTAAAAATATGTTTACGATAAATAATAATTTAATAAAAAAAATTAAAAAAAACGAAAAAATAAAAAAAGATCAGAAGTTATTAATGAAATAAAATTGTATGTTCTTTTCATTAAAAAAAAAAAAAAAAATGTGTAAGTGTAATTTAATAGGCGTACAAGGGAGTTATGTGGTGTCCACATCAGATTTTTTTTTACAGTTGTAAATAAAGTAGAACAAAATAAACCCGTTTGAAGAGTAGTTAATTAAAAAACGGTATAATTAATTTTAATAATTTTTTATAAAATATAAAGTATGGGTGTTTGTTTTGAAGTTTATTTTTGCTGCTTTAGTTTTAAAAGTCTTGAATCTTACAATTAATCAATTAGCTATGACGTAAATTATTTTTCAAATATTTATTTTCTTTTTTCTTTTTTAGTAAAATAATTAAGCGAAAGAAAGAAGTAACACCCTTTTCAAAGTTTTCTAAAGTTTTTAAAAGAAGAGTTATTACAAGCTGAATGGTGTGAGATGCCGTAACGGTAGAAAGGCTTTGGAAATACCGGGCTAGTAGTGAATTCAGAATGAGTCGTGGTCGACCGCCCTTTGATCCCTAGGCAAATTGAAATTAAATATTCTATTAAGTCCACCCAGTGTGTTTGACAGCTTGATTTTCAATAAATAATCCTGTTCATTAGTGCCCGTCATAATGTCATGTAGTCGTAAGTTACAGTTAGTGTTTCCAGTTATACATGCTACTCGTATTGTCTCAGTTTATTATGATTATTATTCCGGTGTCTATTATTCTATAGTTACTGTGAAAATTTAGTGTTGATTTAGCGAACTAAATTTTACGTTTTCCATTCGGAATTGTTAACGACTGCATATTAACTATTACGTTTCATATAATTGTTTGGATTTAACTGTACGTTTACATAAATGCTTTTTTAATAAGGGATGCTGTGATTTAACAGTCACTCTATGCTCTACAAATGTCGGTTCGTATAAAAGTTGAAGTTACTCGAGTAGACTCAGTACAAATTTAACAGTGAGTAGAGACAGTGAATATATACTAACATATTCTCTGTATCATTGTTACAAATGATGAAGACTTCGTTACATTTATGTTTTGCATGGTTAATATAACTTACTATTATTATGATAGCCTTTTATTTAATTTACTGGTATAATTCCTAATGAGTTTGAAATTATCTTTATGCATTTTTCATTAATTAACTGGGTAGTTTATTTACCATATTATTACATTTAATATAAGGTGCTAATTCTTTTTAATTATATGTTTAATTTTTTTTTTCTACTTTGTAAGCTGATTTTGTACATTTTTTGTTATCCCGAAAAAACCAAATATATTTTATTAAACAACTAATTTTTTTGAGCTTCTGAAGACATCCTGTTGAACAAAACGGTATTTCGTATGGAAATTAATTAATCTGTTCTGCTCATTAAAAGTCACAATTTAAAAAAAAAAGCATTTAACTTGTTTTGGGTAGGTAATCCATTTCTTTGTTTTTCGTCTCTTTAATTATATTATCTACATTACAATTTTTATTTATTTACTTATTTCTATTTTATTTTATCGTAACATAGGAAATGCTGTTTTCGTATGAAGATAGAGATGCATGAAATTATAGCAGTCAGGAATTATGTCTGACAACAACTTATCTAGAAACCAAAATGGGATAATTGTTATTATTCCAATTAGTCAGCATAAAGCCTTAGTGTATTTGTTTTTTGTATTCTAATGTTTATCTTATCTTAACTTGGTCATCATCCTTTATACTTCGTTTTAGTGCCAAATTAACTATTAATATATATTTTAAACTTAGTCCTCACAAACTCTGTTTTTAGTTTTAGAAGATTCTTCGTAAAGTTATCTCTACTCCATTTCTTCTTGATTTTTTCTTTTAATTTCGAATCTTGAGAAAGTAATTCTCAACATTTCTTATTTTTACGAGGCATATTTAGAAAGTAAATACAGTTTTTTAATATTGGTCCCCTACGATAGCCAATCATCATATGTAGCATTTAATCGCTTGATGTGTTATGAAGGAATTGTCGCTATTATTATATACAGTTGTGTAATCTGTACGCTTATAGTGTGTGTTATGTTTAAGAAAATCGATTTGTGTGAAATTCGTTCTGTGATCCGTTTTTTGAATCTAAGGAACATAAAACCGTTTGTAATTCACCTCAGATTTGGGATGTTTATGGGGAAAACATAGTGAATAATTTCGTGGTACAAATATGGTTGCTAATGTTTAATGAAAGACGCGCTGAAGTACACGATGACGAATGGCGACTACCTTTGATTACCCACGACTTGGTGCGTGCAATTTAAAAACAGGTTTAAAGAGAACAGAGGATTTGTCATCAAGTCTTTTCCCGTGGATTTTCTAGAACCTTTACGTTTTCTTATATACTAAATTGTGTTTGAGAAATTAAATTATAGGAAATCGGGTGAGGTCGCCGGGTGTCCAAGACAATTACGGAAAATTACAAAATAAAACGGTTTTGTAGAAAACAAGGCAACGGCCTGTTTAACCGCTTGAACTTTGGAGATGTCGATATCATACGTAACGTCTGAAACGAAAAGACTATCTATGTTATGTCGACACAGTTCATTGTCCGAAAAGACAAAATACAACCAGTTGTGGACAGTGTTTTGGAATGAAAAAGGAGCTTTGCTTGTCGAGTTCTTGCGTTCGAGGTTGCTTAATCAATAATGAAATTTTTTTCGAAAAGCTGAAAAATTGCGTCATGTGATCCAGAATAAGTGACTTGACTTGCTTATCCGGATTGTTGTTTCGGTTCATGAGAACTTGCCCGCAAACTGCCGTCACAACGCAACATCTTTTTACGACTTTCGGCTGGGAACAGTTCGATGTCCCTCAAACAATCCAGGCCATGCGCCAAGTTATTATCCAGTATTCCTAAAGTTTTAAATCTTCCTTGTTGTCCGTCAGCTCCACAGGAATAACTACTGGAAGTCAAACATGTCATGAATACGTTGCTGGGGGTACAGGAGGCATCGTTCTATAACGAAGGAATGTAACTTCTGGTTACCCGGTTACGATAAGCTGCCTCAACAATAGCGGGACTTAAAAAAATAGAATTAGATTTACGCTTCAGAGAGCAATAACCATTTTATGTGAATATGATCTTGATAGATTTTAATAGCTCTTCAAAACTTATTTTCTGAATAACCTCTCGTATTTGTTCGCATACATTTTACTTTTTGTATATTGAAAGATATGCCCGTCTCCAAGTGATGACTTCGTTTTATACAAAAAGATAAACCAATTTACCGCTGTACGTTATCTTTCCCGCCTTTCATATACCTAATAAATAATTAAGACCACCTGATTTCTAATAGACAGCGATTAGAAATGCTTTCTCTTAGAATAATGATTACCTTGTGGTGAACAGGTTGAAGTTATCAGCTTGTGGAGTTGATTAGCAATTTTATTCTAAAGGGCTTGGCACGTTGATTCTGTTTAATGAGACGAAAACAGTAGCGAATTATGTCACTGCTTTATTTCATTAATAATCATAGTATGAGATGATTGCTAACTTTTAGAATGATTGTGGATTCTCACGTGTCTTTTCTATATCGTAATAGGTTTGCCTACAATCATTAACTTACAGATCGCAGCTTATATGCCCTGTTAACTTTTAGCTAACATAGATTGCTGTGTTACGTACAGATATCTTTGTAATTCTGGGAAGTAGTATAATTATTTCCTAATTTATTCTTGAATTTATATCGTAACATTTTTTAAACATTTCATCTTGCAGGCTTTACTCCCTTTCATATTTTCTTAATTGCATTCGTCGTTTGTCAATTTCATTGGTTAACTAACAAAATTCATTCTTTATCGTCTTTTTATTAATTTCTCCTAATTTAATATTTAATTATTCATTATTATCTTACTTTCTACTTCATGTAATTACTATTGTATTTATAAGTAGAATTTTATTAATTTTAAATTATACATTTTTTTTCAACTGAAAAGGACAACGAATATCATTTTTTATCCCCTTCTTTCTCTTGAATTTATTGTATATTTTTAATAGTTTACATTCGTTTCTTATACTTTGCTTTCTTGGTTGTTATTATTATTACTTTTTTAATTCCTTGTGTGGAGTAAAGGAAGTATTGTGATCGCGAAAAATTTCGGTTTTCAGATTTCAACGGAAATATCCATTTTGGTCATTCCTAAATCCATTTTGACTAGTTTCGGCGTGTCGTCTGTACGTACGTTTGTGTTTCGCATAACTCAAGAACGATTAGCAGTAGGATGTTGAAATTTTGGTTTTAGGACTGTTGTAACATCTGGTTGTGCGCCTCCCCTTTTTATTGCAATCGACTGAACTAAAAGTGCCCAAAAAAAACCAAAATCCAAAACAATTCGGATTTTTTACTTTTTTTTAATTGCAGTAATAAGCCCTTATTGAAGGCTGTTCAACGATAAAATAAGTGGTACTTATTTTCATTGGTACCAGAGTTATAGCCAAATGAAAGTTTAATTAATGAAATATTTTGGTCTTATAAGCCACATCGGTTCGAAGCAGACTTCATCTCCCTTTTTTTCACTTAAATATATTGATTTATTAATAATTATTAACCTCTGATTGTAAAAAAAAAAAGTATAATAAATAATATTCAATAATAACAATAAAAAAAGAAAAAAATGTCAGAAGTTATTAATGAAATAATAAAATGTTACGTATTTTTCATTTAAAAAAAAAAAATGTGAATTTGTAATTAAATAGGCGTACAAGTAACTCATGTGTGTCCACATCAGATTTGGTAAAACATCTGATTACTTGTTTTTATTCTCATTTTGTTGATGGTTACATCAGTGGTTCTCACACTTTTACGAGTCGCGGCGCCCTTTACAAATTAAAATTTTTCCATGGCACCCTACCCTAAGTAAAAGTATGACTACTCGTAAGGAAGAGATAAAAATAAATAAAACTTGTGTATCATCATAATTTTTATACTTTTATAACATTAAATTAAAAATTATGGATGTCTTTGTTCAATTATTTATGAATCATTTACAATATTTCGCGGCGCCCATGTTAAAAGACCATGACTCCCCGGGACGCCGGGGCGCACAGTTTGGGTTACATCACAGGGTTACATCATGATAATTAAAAAAACGTAATCTTAGATAGGTGTAAGACTTACATTTCTTTAGAGAGTAATAAAGACTTTTATTCTATCCTAATATTTCAAGTAAGATTTTTGAATTAATAAATTGTATAAATATTTGATATTTAAAAAAAATGTGTGTATGTAATTTAATAGGCGTACAAGGAAGTCACGTAGTGCCCACATCAGATTTTTTTAATACAGTTAATGTTACAATTTTACGTACACATTTCGCATCATGTTAAAATTATTCTTTAAATAATACTGATAAATATTTAAAAAATAATAAAAGAAAAACACGATAACTGATAACATTAAACCAGTGAATTTCCTTCCTTCATTTTCTTTAATGATATATAAATGATTATTTGGTTTACTTGACATTTCTCCCGTCACCACCGACAATCGGTCGCTCTAAAGCATAAGACCGAATGTCTGTACCACAAACGGCTACTGAGCCTTGAAACAGATTAGCGACCAGTGTCCTAACTAGCTGCTAGAGTTAACGTAAAAGCGTGAGCGGAATAAGCGTGGTACCATCCACCGCTAGCTTGCGTGTCCCACCCCCCACTTGTCATATGTCACTAAAATGGGTAGGCGCACCCCGTCAACTATTAAAACATATATGACTATCAATAATTAAATTTATTTCGTCAAAGACAGCAATTCCCTACCACGCCTAGGCCGCTGAATGCCAGCAAGTACCTGTCCACCATTAAAGCGAATGGAGCCTTAATCTGGCTGGTAGCCAGTCATATTTTACTATCCTACAGCAGCGCGGTAGGAGTCTTTTCCCTTAGGCAAACTACTGACGTCGGTTCATAAAAGCAACCTCATCAAGGAACTCCAACACGGTCCGACAATGCGGCTCTCGCCACATTGACTTGCCGCTTGTGAGTGGCCAATTTTCCCCTTGACCTCTAAGTTCCAGGGTGGCCTGAGTTCTGGCTCCCCCCAAGAGCCGAACAGTCGAACATCATGTGTTCGTTCGACTGGACTTCCCCGCAGACGCACAGCTCATCAGCTGCCAGGCGGAACCGAAACAGAAATTGGTTTAAATTTACATGGCTGGAGAGCAGTCGGGCTCCCGGTGCCCTTAAAAACGATGGAGAGGAATGTCATCCCCCCAGATTCTGTATAAATCTATACAAGTTCCTTCTGTTAGTCGTGGCGTGCCTTGCTTCCATCCCAAGGCTGTAAAGCCTCCTCCGCAAGCGGATGATGGGCAACTATTCGAAATTTAGAACCGGTGCGTTGAGATCACCGATCCGCTGCGGTATAGCCCCGGCTCGAAACCGCATCCCAAATACCTCGGCCTCCCTGCCTTTTCGCAGTTATAAAAGATTATGATGGTAATCCTAACGTACAGGATGTAGGTTAAAATTTGTTATAACACTTCCTTCAGAGTAGATAAACTGGAAATTAAACTCGCAACATTTACATTGTTTAATTTTTTTATTGTACTCTTCTTTCAGTTTACTTCCAATGAAACTTAAATGCTTTATTGATATTTAATATGTCTATCTTTATTTTTTATATAATGTGTATTATCTTTTGGTGATTTACTGTATATTCGTATGCATGTTAGTATTATGTTTTTTTTTCTGTTGAGAATTCAAGGCCAAGCATATAGATAGTTTAACGTAAGAATAATTTTTTTTTATAATAGTAATTTCTGTTAATTACATTCAATTGTAATATATTCATAATTATATGTCTACAATGATTTTTTATGTTAAATTTTCATTTAAAAGTGTTTATTAATTGTATGCTATTGTTTGTATAATAGACATGGATTTTTTTTAGTTCTATTTCGGACGTATCTGATAATCGTTTGAGATATTGTTATATGGGCAGTGGTATCCCTGCTGTGTATCTACCACTTTTAATTGAAAATTAAAAATGACTCTGTTTTTGATGTTACCCGCGAAATATATTGTGGCTTGCGTATATACGAGGTAGTGTTATATTTGTTATTCGTACGAAACGTATCATTTCGTTGCGTTATGTTTTACATGTCGTTTCTATATAGATCTCTTTGAACCCCCCCTCTACTTCGTTTTATATCTATTTTTATTTTTTAATTGTAAAACCTAAAACTCTGTTTTGTTTAAACATCCCGATTCGCTAATATATTCTGATCTGCGGTCGGGTACACTAGCTGCTGCTACTTTGTCGGTTTACATCAACTGGTTATGACAGATAACGTTAGCTAATCTTTTTCATCCGTTTTGCCAGATCATCTGACTTTACTGCTAACGTATATAACGAATACCCAGTTGCATAGAAAAAAAAAAAAATCGTATCCCATCAAAAACCAACAAACATTTGAATAAAAAAAAGATGGAAATGTTGTTATTTAATTACCAGTCTCTAAGCCACTTCTCGTTATGCGTTTCATATCGTATAAGTAAAGTAAAAAATAATAATGCGATATTTTTGTCAGCATTTTTTTATGAAATTTGTTTTTAGAAAATTCATTACAAAATATTAATAAAATTATAAAATGTGTTTTTATAAATTTTTCGTTCTAGAATTTATCATTTTATTAAAATACCTTATTCTATCGGCAACCGTGTTGTATCATATGTTATAATGTATATATATTCTCGTATTTTATTAAAATTTTTATTTCGTTCACAAAAATTAAAGACTTTTAAATAAAAATAATAATTAATAAAGACGTATTATATATATGCTTGATTATATCACCACATAAACTTGAAGCTTGTGCGTGGATATTGATCCAAACGGCATGTCTGACCGGGATTCGAACCCGGGATCTCCGAATAAAACACAGAGATGCTACCAATTTGCCACGGAGGTCGGCGGAGCAGTAAATATTCATAAAAAATTAATTAATTAAAAATACGTTCTATTAACGTAATTCATGGTTTTTACTTGTCCGTCCTTGCCTAATTTAATATTTTGTGGACAAGTAAAACATGGCTGTTTTTATTTTTAATTCTTATGTAAATGTAGTTACAGTTACAGAAGAGGCAAACAGCTCATTGAGGGGAGCAGAGTACAATATAACAATTTCAAGAAAGACTTTTATTTACTCCATTCTTTGAATAGAGTATGAGAAAGTTTTAAGAAAAGATCGTGTATATATATATATATATATATTATATATTATATTATTATATATATTCTAAAAGCAATATTTGCTTCAATAAATTCAAACGCACTTTTCCAGTGAAAATCGATACAAATATATCATTTATAAATACAGCGTGTCCCGAAAGTTGGTGACCAATCTTGAGGGACAGATTCACGACATTAACTCACCGGGTTGGTCTTGTGATGAACTCATCATCGCAAATCAGCCGATTTCAAAGTCTGGCTAAGGTTTAAATCCTAGTAAAGGCGATTACTTTCATACGGATTTGTATACTAGATCGTGGATACGGGTGTTCTTTGGTAGTTGGATTTCAATTACCCACACGTCTCAGACATGATTCGACCTGAGACTGTACAGGACTACACTTCAAGTACATTGATACATATCATCCTCATTCGTCCTCTGAAGTAATACCTTACGGTGGTCCCGGAGGCTAAAAAGAAAATAAAAACTTAAAAATATAAAAATGAACAAATAGTACATGTGGAGAAATGTCTTACCTCGCTTTACATTTCTTGTGTACGGCATATTCTCTTCTTTTATCAATAAAAATCTATGGTTAATGTGTGAACCCCAGAGTACACCGATATCCTCTGTTTAGTATCCAAATTCTTATAAAAGCAACTAACGTTTACAAGGATTTGAACCTCAGAACCTTCGACCTCGAAAAACAAATGTTAAACAACTGATTTACAACGACGAGTTAATCAATAACCCATCCCGGTGGGCTACCCTAGCATTTAAAAATAAAATATTGAGCCTTAGTATTTAAACAATTTTTAAACCTTTGTAAATAAAATAACATCTTATCTGTTCAAAGCGTTTGATAAACAACTGAGGTATGGCTGAAATTGTTAAAATGAATCGCAAAAATTATGCATTTTGACTATTTTATGCCTGTTCTATTATTATCTCCAGAAATTATTATTAATTCAGTTATGAGAAGGAAGTGAAAACAAGCACAAAATTGTAAGATTTCATAATTTTGAAATTATAACTTATATATTTGTACAAGGTATTATTGAGTATATGTGTACCAAATTTCATTAAATCAGCTCAATCCTTTCTTAATGTTTATTGAAAAAAAAAATTAAACAGAGGACTAAGGAAAATTGATGTGACATAGGCATTTATATGAAATTGTTTTTGTGTTTATTTTGATTTCGTGAATCAGTCCCTTAAAGTTGGTCAGTACTTACCAGGAAACTGTATATTAAATTATAAGTATGTATTGTTATTCTTCATTTTAATCGCGACCTGTTAAATTTATAATTTGTTATATCTTGTGTCGGTATTGAGTGTTACTAATTACTCTCTGTTTTTTCCTGTCTTATCGTCTTCACAATGTATCTGTCTCTTTTTACTATATTTCTGCCTTTTGTGTATTGTGCCCGAACGCGAAAACTATTTATTATTTGGCAACAATAGACGTCGGTATTTAAAAGAAGTTTTTTTCAAGGGAGTTGGAGTGTAAATTTTTTTTTAATAAATCAGCGTTTTACAGGTTAAAAGATTACTATACATTAAATAAATATAAATAATAGTTAATTTCAGATAAAGTTGTGAATGTTTTTCTAAATAAATCAGTGTAGTGTAATTTATTTAGAATTCATTCCAAGTTATGTTCCAATAATAAACGAGCTTGTTCTTTCAAACAAAGTAATAATGATGAATTTTTAATTAATTCGTTTAGTCTAAAATTTGTTATGTTCATCTTTTGTCGGTTAATTAGTTTATTGAATTAATATTTAGAACATTATTAATTTTCTGTTGGTGTGTATGAAAGATTTTTTTCTCTTATTTAAAAATGACATTTCAAAACATTTTTCTATAGATTTTTATAAAAAAAGAAGTAAAAAATTAAGGGACTTTTGATATATGAAGTCTTCTGTTTGTATTTAACAGTATATACTCGTGTGTGCGTGCGTGCGTGCGTGCGTATATATATATGTGTGTGTGTTTGTGTGTCACAAAGAAACGGAAAACATTCAGGACATGTTCTACTGGTGAAAATAATGAAAAACGTGCATGTAAACATAAGTCTGGAAACACTTTGTTTTCGAGTTACGACTACCGAAAGATTTCGTCCGGATTTCAGCTCTTCTAGCCCTACTGTAATTTTTAGTACTTAATGAGGTCGAGTATTATCCTTCAACAAAATTCCATCTAATAATAATACTTTAGTACGCATTTAGGTTTGAGTCTTGTTTTTTTCTCGGCGTAGCTCACAAAACTGACATTATTCATGATATTTATAAATACTATCCGTTAAACCATTCTATTGTTTTAATATTAAAACGTAGTTAATGGAAATGTGGTTTATCGCAAAGTAAAATACGACCGGTTTTAAAATTATGTATCCACTTTTGATAACAAATAATAATTATTTTCAATTATAATTGTCCTTTTTTCATACATTACAAAGTGCATCTTTCATTAAAAAAAATTAAGGTAACTAGCTTGACATAAACGTTTGGTTGCTAACACAAATAAATGAAATCATTGCGCTACCTCGTACTACAAATTACTTTTTTAGGTTGAATCCCAGTTAGGCATATTCTTTCTTTAGAAGTAGCAAACAACGAAGAACATCAAAGTATAGATTAACTTGATATGATAGTAAACAGATAGTAAAATAGTGAACCACCATTTCGACTATATTTACTCTAAATCGTTGTTAAATTTCTATGAGCAGAAAATTTTCCCGTTACTCTTTTTAATTTCCTGTATATGATTGAATGAAAACTGATTATTTTAATTAATATTTTAAACCTCATTGTAGAAACTTTTTTTCTTTTGTATTGTATTTGAAAAATTCATACGATGTCGGAAATGGATCATTTTAGATCTTAATCAGTGTTTTTGTTAGAAATAACTGCCTTTTTCTTTTTTAATGACTTCTTTTCAAAATTGACAATATAATAAGTTATTCGAAAATTAGTTTTTTGGATGATTAAGAAGTACGTCAGTCAAAAATTAAAAGTAAAAAAAAAAAAAAAAATGATTTCTCTATATGTGTTTTTACTCTATATGTCTTTGATAATGATCTAAGACCCCACTTTAAGGGATTTTTGCATAAAAATTGTTTTTCTATAATGTTTTTTTTTTTTTATGTTGGCACTTGAAGATTGGATGTTGAAGTTGCGTATGTCTCATCCTCTAACAACCGATAACCTTTACGAAATTTTTTTTACGCCTACAGGAATGTTCATGCGGGTTGAAATATTTCTTACGCTTTAATGAAATACTTGTTCATCAATTAGTTAATTTCTAAGCGATAGCACTTATTACTTCTTAAGATTATAAAAATCAGGTCAATAAAGTATATTAAGTTTCAAAATTTAATAATTATATAAAAAAATATATATAAATATCTATAAGAATCATTGATAAACTAGGTTAAGAAAGGAATTTCTAATCTATTTTCTTTCTTTTTTTTTTTATTGATAAAAACGGTAAGTTAAATATTTTACGTATTTAAACGGACTGAATATTTTATAAACGGTTGTTATTCAGTCGAAATTGTTTTATCGAATTAAAATTCTCATTTTGAACGGAGTTTAACAAAAAGGGCTTCTTTATAGAAGTTTTACTCGCTCTGGCGATGTTCAGAAGGAATGTTGATCCTGCTTGGTTGACGAATCAAAGGCCGTTTTACAAAGGAATGATTCTGACATGTTTTATTCAATCGAATTTAAGCTCCATTTTATATTAGTTTTAGATTTACTTCTTGTATTGTCGATTTGATATCGTGAATACTTTGTCAAGTTTAGTGTATGCGGTTTGTTTTTAGTTGTTGTCTGATGCATGCTTGTACGGTACCGGTTTGTTTCTACGGATTTGCTTTTGTATCATCCAAAAAATAATGAACTTTATGTAATTTTTGTTTATAATCGTGTGAATATCAATTACGGTTCTGTTATTCACTTCGATGTTATTCGCTAGTCGCTCATATTTGTTATTACTTACAAATACAAAAAAATAATTAAATACAAACTTTTACAACCTACAGTATTGTTTCTATTTAATATATAGTGTAAACAACTGAAATTTATTGTTATTGGCTAGAACTTTAGTGTTTCGCAAAATTAAAAAAAAGATCATTGGTTATATAGAAAATAATTTTGCCATTTGTGTTTCAACAAATAAAGCTTGCGTGAACATAACCAATATCATGGAGAGAATAATTTTTTAGTTGCTTTCTGTTAGCTAGCGCACACGTACTCATGGACTTATACGCGCATTATTACTCCCAATGGCAGCAGTCGACGTATTTCTTAAGTATAGTGCGTTACTTATTTAAATATTAGAGCTACCGAGGCATTTGAGGAATAGAGAGGATGATATTGTGGGAATGAAAAAGAGAACAAGTTAATTAGCAGTAGTATTTCCCTATTGATCCACCGAGTTGGTCTAGTGGTGAACGCGTCTTACCAAACTAGCTTATTTGAAAGTCGAGAGTTCCAGCGTTCAAGTCCTAGTAAAGTCAGTTATTTTTATACAGATTTGAATACTAGATCGTGGATACCGGAGTTCTTTGGTGATTGGGTTTCACTTAACCACATATCTCAGAAACGGTCGAACTGAGACTGTAAAAGACTACACTTCATTTACTTTCATACATATCATCCTCCGAAGTAATATTTGAACGGTAATTCCCTGAGGCTAAACAGGAAAAAAAGCAATGTCATGTAAGGTAGTGTTGTTTAATCACTTTTTTTTGCACTCACTACAGATTATTAAATTAAATGAGCATGAATATTTGATCGCTAATTTCTTCTAGTTTTGTTAAAATTTCTTTATAGCAAAACAAAACATTTTCATTTTTACAAATTATAGTTTGGTTAATTAAATTATTCTTGAAATAAATTTATTATTCTTTTATTGTATTTCTATTTTATATTTATGTTTCATTTTAAACTGGGGTATGTGATTTTTTTTGCACTTCTCGATGTTAGTTTTCGATCCAGGGACCTCCCCAAAAAAAAGTGGGGGATGATACGATATCATCGTACCTACATATGTACGATGATATTCGTGCGTTGGCGTGTTTAATAATTTTTACTGGATGAACTAATTTTGATGAAATTTGGAACAGAGACTCGTGTATGCTGGGCAATTTGTTGGAAAATATTTGGGATCAATGTCTCCAAAGGGGAGGATAGGTAGTTACTTTGGGGTGAATTTTATCAAAATTTTGCAAACTAACTTCCAGTTTTATTAAGCTCAGTACATGCATCCATGCTTAAAAAAGATTCCCCCAAATTCTCTCCTCTCACCAAATCGAAAAAATCTATCTTTTTATTTATTGTATATTTTTTACAAATACCGAATCTTTTTTGTCTTCGTAGGCATAGTAGTAGTGCAAATGATCCATAAAACAAAAAATGCTTTGGGAGCAATATAATTTGAAAGGGAGCCGATTAAAGTTGAAAAATGTAGATTTTTGGAATTTTCTGAAACTTTTTGTTTTTTTTTGTCTTAAGTCATTTGACTGTTTTGATGCAGCTCTCCAAGATTCCCTATCTAGTGCTAGTCGTTTCATTTCGGTATACCTCCTACATCCTACATCCCTAACAATTTGTTTTACGTATTCCAAACGTTTCCTGCCTACACAATTTTTTCCTTTATCTGTCCCTCCAATATTAAAGCGACTATTCCAGGATGCCTTAATATGTGGCTTATAAGTCTATCTCTTCTTTTAGCTATATTTTTGCAAATGCTTCTTTCTTCATCTATTTTCCGCAATACCTTTTCATTTGTCACTTTATCCACCCATTTGATTTTTAACATTCTGCTACAGCACCACATTTCAAATCTTATCTTTTCTTCTCAGATACTCCGATCGTCCAAGTTATATAAACACATTTATATAAAGCGACACTCCAAACGTATACTTTCAGAAATCTTTTCCTGACATTTAAATTAATTTTTGATGTAAACAAATTATATTTCTGACTGAAGGCTCGTTTCGCCTGTGCTATTCGGTATTTTATATCGCTCCTGCTTCGTCCATCTTTAGTAATTCTACTTCCCAAATAACAAAATTCTTCTACCTCTATTATCTTTTCTCCTCCTATTTTCACATTCAGTGGTCCATCTTTGTTATTTCTAATACATTTCATTACTTTCGTTTTGCTCTTGATTTTTTCATGCTGTAGGTCTTGAGTAGGACTTCATCCATGTCATTCATTGTTTCTTCTAAATCCTTTTTACTCTCAGCTAGAATTACTATATCATCAGAAAATCGTAGCAGCTTTATCATTTCACCTTGTACTGTTACTCCGAATCTTTTGGTTTATCTAAACTTTTAATAATAATATTAGAATAAAATTTCATCATAATTCACCCCATCCACGAAAAAAAACTTTTTTAACGGAATTTTTTTTTAGTCTCTTCCAATAGTAAACGTTAATAAAAAATTTTCTGGGAGGTAATTTTAGAGGTGGGGGGAGTAGAAAAAAGTAAAAAATATCGATTTTTTTAAATAATGTTTTAATCTTTTTTCATATATCATTATTTTTCCGTTTTATAAGAATTAATAACCAATCCCAGGAAAGTTGACAACTTCGTTTTTTAAAAACAAAGAGATATGAATTGATTGGGTAGAGACTATTATTAATAATTCTCGATTTAATTTACTGTATTTTTTATTTTGAAATATTGTTGTAAATAAACTATTATTGAAATTAGATTAAATTCAGAACTCAGATTCCATATAACTACCGCACTACAAATTAAATATGATTTAATTTTTCCTTGCCACAACTAAAATATGACTGAAGTTGGTTAAATCTAATTTTTTTATTTTCTTTTACTTTAATAATGATATACGAGATATGCGTTAGCAATTATCGCGATAACCTTTATCTTTGTTTAAACTTACCTCAAGAAGCTTATCAGTGCTCCAGTCTTCATAGAATATTTCTAATAGTTCTAGAAATAAAATATAAGTTCAATACATGTTATATATCCTGTAAAATAGTTATTTGTAGTAAATTATAGTACACAGGTATGAACAATATTACTTTCACTGCAGTTCAAAAATTTGAACTGCATCGATGATATTTGTTAATAAAAATTATTTTTTTTTTTTTGTTAGTATGGATAATACTTATATAATAAAATAACGTTTGCTAGAAAATGATTTGCTCACAATTTTTTTTTTATAAGCAATTTTGTTTTCTGTTAAACGTAATCGTTTCATAACATTTCGTTGTAATAATTTATTTTAAATGACGTAAATATTTACTAATTCATTTGTTTATTTATTTTTTTCGAAAATCACTTTATGCGAGTGAAATAATTATCTATTTGCAAAATATCAGTTACCAAAAAAAATATCTCATTCATAAAAACTCAAATCGGGTAAGAGCAATAAAAAAAATGTAACTGTGAAGTGTTTTAAATTCAACTTTTAAATTCTTTATCATGGGCGTGAGATTAATAAGAACAGCAAAAAGAGTACTTTTATTTAGATTATCTTCAGTTTCTTTTTTCAAATCGTGTACCAGTTATAAAAATTCATCTAGTATGGTATAAAAAAACAACGGAATAATTTAGATTAAATGAGTAAAAAACATTGTGCGTCCGTGAGGATTTTGTTCATTTGGATGTTTTAATCTGTGGAAAAAAATTGTTATTCTGATCAGTTATTCAGAAAAATTTTGATGGTATTCATTCTTTCCGGATAGATTTATTGTAGTTTCTTTTCTTTGCGATTCGTATGTTTCCTTTTTTGGTACATTTCATCAGAAAGCTACCTATTGTAATGGGTACCATGCATGATTCGACTTCGGGAAAATTTCGACATATCTTCGTGTTTCACATCTCCCATACCTCAAAATAACTGTCAGCGCAAAAGTTATATATATATATATATATATATATATATATATATATCACTTTCTTGTGGACACTATAACTATAACTGCCGTAATTTTGCGCCAATCACTTTCAAATTGATACTTAAAATATAACGACCCAAAATCTCGGTCGAGTTCATTAATGGAAAAAATCGGACCATTGGGGTGTAAATGGTGGGAGGGGTCTTTTTCGAAAAAACGAAATATCGCTATAACTTTCGTAAGTAAAATATCGAATTCGTTTAAAGTTCCTACTATTTTTTGGATAAGGGCCTAAAACTTATCTAAGTAAAGTTTTTCGATATCAGCAACCATTGGACCAGGGGGTGGAAAACATGGGGTTTCAAAGACAAAAAAATCATACCTCCCCTAATAGGCACAGTATCGAATCGGTTTAAAGTGGTGGTTAATCCTCTAAACATTACCTAAAACTTTTGTCCGAAACAATGTTTGATTTGACCAAACCTTACGGCAAGAGCTGACCAAAATGTTGCTGGAATTGTAAGAAGATGGGGGCTTGTCGTATGCTTAACATGTGAAACTTTTTGTTACATGCAACCAGCTATTGAGTAAATTTTAAGTTTTTCGAAGGTGGAAATCTTTTTTATCCCCTACTTAACATCGGTGAAATCTACCTCCATCTTCCATCGTGCCAAAAGGGATTTCTTATTACGTATATGGATACCTGCTCTGAAGTAGGTTTTTTTGCTCTAAATCTAGGTTTCATTTTTTATTACATATGTAGATATCTGCTCTGAAATAAGTTCTTTGCATTATGCTTGTCTCCGTTTCTTTTTTTATTTCTTGCTAACCTTTTTGATGTTCTGATAAGGATCCAGTTTCCTTTCAGATCTGCAATTTTTACATTTTCATTTTTGTACCTTCTAGTGTTCTTTTAATCAATCTTTCTTCTCTTATGATCATTGGCGGATTTCTACATAGGCTAGCTAGGCTATAGCCTACGGCGGAAAATTTTCGAAGACGGAAATTTTTTCCACAGCCACTAAAAACGGAGTACAAATTCGCCGAATTTCTTATTTTTGTACTCGGTTCTCGGTAATGGGCAGTACGTCAGCGGCTCGTCGGCAGCGCGGCCGGCGTTGAACCTATATGCGGCACATTTGTAAGTCCGCCTCTGCCTATGATACGACCCAGCAACTTAGCTTTTACACTCTGTATCAACCCAGCAGTCACCAGCCCAGCAGTCCTGCCCAGCAGCCACTGACAGCATGGAAGAAAGAAGAAACCTGCACTTTCCCCCGTTCAGCCCTTCGGGGCCACGGGAATACTAAGGTTAATGGTATATAACTTCGGTTACAGCCAATTCTCAGAAAGTGCAGGCCAAAGAAGAATGAAGAGGTCATCGGAAGAAGAAGAGGAAGAAGATAAGAAGAAGGAAGACCGTCTACTCGACCCAACACCACGGACAGGAGTCCAGAAAAGAGCCCAGCAGAGATGCGTCCCGAAAGGCAGCCATCACAAAAGTGGATGAAGAGCTTTTACTCAACCTCTCCTTTTAAAACTTACATTTAAATTAACTTAAATCAGCAATTGCGACTCCTCCGGAGAAGGGGGCGCATTGCTCCCTCCATACAGTTAGTGCCCCGTTGTGGCGTATTCCTGCTAGCCTATGAAGCGTTAGCACCGAAAGGACTTCAGTGGACGGTCTGAAGGGGAATTACGTCCTGAGGACAGGTTTCATAAGCCTAGCCTTCGGCGGTCGGCCCATAAAATGGGTTTGATAAAGCTGGTTTAACAACGGATTGGATTGCAATTAAATCCGTCCTTAAAAACACAAAATATTAAATAAGACAAAAATTGAAAAATTAGACCCGTCACCTAAAATAAACCTTTTAAAACCACGCCCGATAGAATCATCCAGCAGCAAGGGGCACTGTCCAGGTTCTGCGATCCGTAGGGAGAATCTATAAACTCCCGCCAACTTTGCATTACATTCCATTCCACACTCTGTATTGTTCTATTCTGTAAGTGTCTCGCTACCTATTCTTTTTGACTGTCCTCGTTACTTCTTGATTTTTAACTTTTTCTCTTTTCTTAATTGTCTCCATATTCTTTATGCCCCTACTTTAAATGCCATCAGCCTTCCTTTTTTTTATCATGTTTCACATCCATATACTCCAGATCTAACACTCCTAAGAAGCTTCTTAAATCTCACTTCATCTTACCATGTAATAATTGTTTCTTTATCTTAAATGTTTCCTTAGCCATTCCTATTTTTGTTTTTATTCTATTTTCATTTTTTCAGTCTTTTTAGCACATTACCTATGCACATTACACATATACACCTATTACCACATTACACATTATCTATACTGTTTTTTTTGTTTAATTATTTATTCTCTTGTGCAGATATTCATTGCTCCTCCTCTTTCCCTATCACCTATTTTCTTTATTATCTTTTCATTATTTAACTTTTTCTAAACTCTTTTTACTTCCTTGTACGAAGGAAAGGAAGTAGTACACACAAAAAATTTCGGTTTACAAATTTCAGCGGAAATATCCATTTTCACCATCACTGGATCCATTTTGACTAGTTTCGGCGTGATGTCTGTACGTACGTACGTATATATCTCGCATAATTATAAAACCATTAGCCGTAGAATCTTGAAATTTTGGATATAGGACTGTTGTAACATCTAGTTGTGCATCTTCTGTTTTGATTGCAATGGACTGGACCAAAAGTTTCCAAAAAAACCCAAAATCCAAATTTTTAATTTTTTATTAACTGGAGTAATAAGCACTCATTAAAAGCATTTCAACGATATATCATAAGTGATACTTATTTTCATTTGTTCCAGAGTTATAGCCAAATAAAATTGTAATTAATGAAGTATTTTGATTTGACAAACCCGTACGGCACGAGCTGACCAAAATGTCGCTGGAATTGTATGAAAATGGGGTCTTGTCGTATGCTTAGCATGTGAAACTTTTTGTTACATGCAATCATTGTCGTATTGAGTAAATACGATAATGATTGTAACAAATATATTGCATGCATAATTTTTCATTTGTATCCAAAAGAAAAATAACTATAAAAAAAAATATGAAAAAAAATCAAAAGTTATTAGTGAAATAAAATTTTATGTGCTTTTTAATTTTAATTGAAATTTTTAAGAGGTTAATAATTAATAAAAGATCAATATATTTAAATTATTAAAAAAAGTTAAAAAAATATATATATGTATGTGAAGTCGGATTTGAACCGACATGTCCATGGTTACGGACGCGACATGTTCTCACTTACACCACGTAATTACTTGAACGTCGTGAAACAAAATTAATTTATACACTAATATAAAATGCTGATACGGACACCACAAAAAAATGTGATGCATGTGGTATCCACCACAAAGCAATTGTGTAACTTTTCACTTTATTAAAGAATTGGAGGATCGTATCTCACTTTCAAATGAAATATGTTTAGATGAAGTGCTGCAAAAAATGCGTATATCTTTTTTAATAGGTGTACAAGGAAGTCATATTGTTCCACATAAGATTTTTTAACAAAAATTCAATATATATATTAAACAAGTTTGGTTGTAGGCAGCCGAATCATAAGAGCTATTACATCCAAGCTAAGAGCTGGCTAACACTTTTATTTTTAATAAAAATTTATTAATATGTGTATATGATGAGAGAATGATAGTTATTATATGTTAAATAAGTCATTTCGTGTTTTTTTTTTAACTACAGATATCAAATAGTTATGCATATTTTTCAAAGCGGCATGTATTTCAAAAGCAATTTATTTTCAACAAGATAGCTCGTTCCGGTGTGCAGTGAATAAAAAATGAAGGAATTTATCATTAAACCCTTCTTTTTTTATACTAGGAATAAATCATATTTTAAATTTCACTATTTGTAAACTCCTATCAGTAATTAAATGTTCTGCGACTAGAGTAATAGTGGAACAAGTCATACGTTTATGAATTATTCCTAATAGTTCACTTTTAGTGAGGGTTGGCTGTCCCAACTGAATTCAGCTACATTGCATTATTTGTTTTTTCTTTCATTTGTATCAAAAAGAAAAAAATTGGAACATAACTGTTTAGGACAACTAAGTTATATAGAAAAGTAATGCCGTATGATAATTGCAAATTATCAATTACTTTTACCACTATGAATAAATGATAAACAAATTGAATTAAGAAGATTGCATAGAAGTTTTTAGACTGATGTTTGTAGTTAAGAGCTGATGATGAAAGCGCTTGTAATAAAAATATAATTATATAAATAATCTTTTGGCGCAAACTGCTGATAAACGAAAGAGGATAATATATATATATATATATATATATATATATATATTTCAAGAGTTAATAAAACCTTATTATTATTGCGATGCAAGAAATTGTGCTGAATTTGCGTATGGATTCCGTGATTTTGTTATCCATTTTACATATTGTCATTCAATTTTATTTCATTCTAAGTTTTATTTTTTTTAATAAAAAAAAAAATTAAGATTAACATTAATTTATAGATAGTGTTGGATGGTACAAAATAGGCAAGAATATTTTTTAATACTCATAAAATTCAAGAGAGGGAAAAGAAAGTCAATTTGCATACTAGTGTGATTTTTTTCTTATTTCTATTTTTTTTTCCAGTTGTATAACTATATATATATAAAAATGAATGTTTGTCTGTCTGTATGTCTTTTATGCCTTCCTAAACCGTTCATCCGATAGCGATGAAACTTTGGGGAATGGTTGGACGCATGCCAGGGAAGGTTTCTGAATTAGTTTGGACCCGCTAGGTGGCGCTGGCGTCGAGATATTTCGAAAGATTGTATTTATGGTCCGATTTGCCTCATATTCAGAATACGTGTTACTTACATGGAACGAATTATCTCTGTAAAAAGATGAACCCGCTAGATGGCGCTGGGGTTGAGATATTTAGAAAAATTATATTTATTGACCGATTTGGTTCATATTCAGAATACGAATGTTAGTTACGTGAAAAGAAATATTTTGCAAAAATTATACCCGCTAGGTGGAGCCGGTGTCGAGATATTTACGAAACAAAAAACAAATATACATACAGACTTTTTTATTCTATACATATATGTAAATATAAAAGGCGTGTTCGTATGTGTGTCCGGTAAAAACCAAATAAATAATGGACCGATTTACGCGCGGGCAAAAGGGAAAAAGGGGAAAATGGAAAACGGAGAAAAGGGGAAAAGGTGGACAGAGGAAAGGGGAAAACGGGAAAGAGTAAAAGGGAAATTGGGAGAGGGTTGAGGGAATAAGAAAGGTAAAATTTGTGCAGTTCAGTTTTTTAATTTTTTTATCAAATTTTCAATTGTGTTCATTTATATTCTCTCTCCCCCCCACTCGCACACGCTCTTTCTGTCGCTCACTCTCTCTCTCTCACTCTCCCTCTTTCTCTCTCTCTCTCTCTCTATTATATATATATATATATATATATATATATATATATATATATAACAATAGCGAAGCATTGCCGGGTCTGCTAGTTTTTTTTATAAACTTTGCAGTTATAATGCTATTATTTAAAAAAAATCTATTTCTAATCAGCCAACGATTGGCACCAAACGAAACTACTTTAAAGTAGGCATAGTAAATCAGACCACAAATGCCTACAAGTTTCAGCAAAATGTAATATAAAAAAAGCAGGAGAAAACACTTAATCGTTCTAAAATAAACGTTACAAATTCCGCTGTACCTGTAATTGTTTAATTCAATATAACGTTTATTAAAGTAACAAAACACCATTTCTTCACGATCGGTCAGAATCAAAACGTTTTGAAAATTAGCAAATCATTAAAAAGTATAAGTACACCAGTAATGATAAAGCGGCATTTTCCAAAACTCATTGATGCGGGTAGGTAAGATAAAATTATACCGTGAAAAGCAATAGAAACATAGCGTTGAGTGTTCAAATAATATCTCGTGAAGCTTTTTTAATTAATGATTAAAAAATAATTAACGAAGATTCTCGAAGGATTTATTTTTTATGTTTATTCGTTTATGTTGTAGATCTGTTCCACTCGCTCGCATGTTAGACCAGATAAAATTTAATAAATACTTCCATGGTATCTAATTCAGTGTACCAACAAATAATGCCTACATTTTACTGTGCTCATCATTTCGAGTTGGATATCACGAGAGGGATTCGTTATATTTATTGGAATATTTTAATTATGGAAAAAATATCGATCTACTTATGAAGAAATATTTCACTATAAGTTAAAGATAACAATCTATTTATGTATTGCTTTTCTGTTTCATGATAAAGCACTTTATTTTAATAATTGTCAGATAAATATATAAATTAATTTTTGTTAATGGATATTTAATGAGAAATAAAATCTTCAGTACGCACCCGTTTTAAAAGTGAATGTGTGTTTTTGTATAACTTACAGAGAAAGCTACTTTTTTGTATAAAAATCAAAAATTAAAAAAAAAAATCAGTTCTTTTGTTATTAAGTGCTGTAGGATTTTTGTCGGAGTTACATTATAAACTGAACTAAACCGTGAATACGGTCGGCTTGTGTTAAATGCGGTTATATAGAAATGCGTTAGAGGAGTCTTACGGTCATATGTGGTAAAAGTGAGAAGGGATCATCCGAAATGTTGGAAAAAACAACCGAACTAATAATAATAAAAGTATTGCTATTGTATCAGCGATCCACATGCATTATTTAATTTTAAACGCAGCTGCTGAATAGGATTTATACGCTTAATTAATACTACTCAGAGGGTTTTGAGATATCAGCCATTGAACGCCGTACTGTTGCTCACTAATAAAAATACTATGGCGTTAAAGATAAATATGAATGCGGAATATTACTTCTCATGATTGTAGAAGATAAATTAAAAAATCAATTGTGTTTTAGTGGATAAAAAAATATTTTTTTTTGTACATTATCTTATTAGTCTTAATCATATGTACTTCTTTTAGCCTTCGGGACAACCGTTATTTATTGCTTCAGAGGATTTGATGAAATTACAGTTTTTTAGCGTGTGAAAACTGCTATTCCTGACCGGAATTCGAAGCCGGGACATACGGATGAAAGGCCTAGACGCTACCACTCGCGCCACGGTGATCCGTACATCAGATGTTCCAGAGTATATTATCTCTACCTTGAAGAGGTCAACTAGACTAATTTTTAACGGAAGTTTTATGTTATTATCAGAATTTCATTATAGCATTAATGTTTCATAAAAGATAATTCACTTAGAATATTCTAATGCGGTCAGTACATTACGGTATAATTCTCTCCTGTTAATCAGAATATTAGCATATATTAAAATTATCATCAGTAGTATATAAATTATTCCGTCTCTATTCAGAAATTCTATAATTAGAATTATTAGCAAAAACCAGGTTATGTATGTAGTAGTGTACTGAAAAATGGTATGATTCGTACACAGTTTTGTGAATTCTTTTAGAGGTTATGGTGCAAAACATCAATATTGAAGTATATAATATGCAGCCGATGAGAACTGGAAATTGTGTGGGATGTCAATGTTGAAGATGACTGTATTTGTAACTTGAAGATCTTCCCTTTCATCGTACCTCCATTACTCTGTTATCTACCAAGATAAAATAATGACCGTTAAATTACCGTTAGATAAATATTCGTTAAATACGAAAATTTTACGATCTTTAAAGATTATAATTGAAAATGTTTAAATCTTTATTTATACGTCGTGTTTTATCTAACGAGAGAAGATATTAGAAAATGTTATAAAAATGGGAAAAGTTGTTTTACCAGAACTGAATCACAAACACACAAGCAAATGAAAACATAGAAGATTGAGTGGAAATAGGACGTCGAGTTCGCTCGGTCGATATACAGGAAGTATCAAGGCAAAAGAAGCTATTAAGATTGATTGGAAGTAGGAAAAACCAGTTGAGGAAAGGATGTGTTAATTTAAAAAATTGTTTGTCTTAATCTTAATTGCTACACTATTCTGTATTTATAAATCATGTCCAAATTGATTCATAACCTACGCCCAGCAAAAAATATTGAAAATAAATTGATGGAAGTTTGTATACACGTTCTTCTTATGGTTTAAATGCACACTAAGAAAGGATTTTTTTGAAATTGCGAGTTTAAAGGGTTAAAATGAAGTAACAATAAAATTTACTTAACTTTTAAAATTTCTCTGTACAAATGAAGATATCAACATGATTTTTGGTGTACGTGGTCTTCATCTAATTAAAATTTCTCGATTTTTTTAAATTCGACCTTGAAAGAATTGAAGAAAGGTAAAGAAAATTCGAACAATGATGGCATGTTATACCAATTTCCGACTGTACTAAACGAGATATTCACTCGATTTGGACTTGAAAGTATTTTTCAAATAAATATCTAAAAACCATTTTTGGGTTTTTTGAATTTTATATTTTAAGTGGTAAAAAACATAAATCGTTTTTACATTTTTGCTGTTTTATGCTACCGCTATTGAACCAGTCTTTATAAGATTTGGTAACATTGTGATGGTAATTTGTGTTTATAATTATGATTATGTATTTCGCGAGCGAAGCCGCGACGGGGAATCTAAAATCCATTTAGGCGTCCTGTACTGATCAAACTATTTCTCTGAAGAAATTACAGTACACCGATAGCGTTTATAAGTTGAACAAGCTGTAATTTCTATTATCATTATTATTCTTAGAAGCATGAATTTTATGAGCGCACGGAGTCCCAGCGGGCAGATAGGAAGGCGAGCGAAGCTAGCAAACACCCTGATCGCGACGGGAAACGCAAGTAACTATATAGCGCGGTTGAAGCCACGACAGGAATGGTAGTATTTTTATATTTCCCATGCGAGTTTTACATTTCCTACGTAATATTATTACACTCGTGTAACAATAGTAAACAAACAACATTAAAAAAAACAAAAAACAAAATATTTACCTCTTTAATTGATATTTTTATATTCAGTTGTTTAAAAGCTGATTTTCGAAGTCGAAAGTTCTGAGGTTCGAATACTAGTAAAGCTACTTGTTTTTATACGGATTTGAGCACTAGATACCGGTGTACCTTGGTAGTTGGGGATCAATTAACCACACGTCTTAGGAGTGGTCGTCTCAGGAATGACTACAAAACTATACCTCATTAATATGTCGTACATATTGTCCTCATTTCATCTGACTGTGGGCGGTTGCTTATTGTTCTTAGTTTAACAGATTGCAATGTACATATTAGGAAAATAAATGAATAAATTTCTCTATAACAGTTGTTAGATTTTATAGTTAAAAACAATAATGTTCTACAGTTACAAACGCGTGCACAATTGTATCTTTACATTTACGATTTAGGATAAAAATTTAACGATAAGTGTGGTTAATATAATAGAAGGAATTCAAAATAAATATCGTGCTAGTGATTTTAGAATTTATTTATTATGTATCTATGCAAAGATAGTAATTTTATTCTGTACAAATTATTTGGAGTATAAATAGAATAATTGTTTTTTTCAGAGAGATACTGAACATTCCGACTATTTAAAAATATTTTTCTTATAACTGTGAAGTAAAGATCACGTTAAGGAAACGCACCTGTCATCATAAAATCTGATATCAGTGTATATTTAGAATCATGAGTGTTTACATTTTCTTATATCGTGTCGTAAAATAGCAAATTATCTAATTGTAAACATCTGTCGGAATGAAAATATATTTAAAATGACTTTGCGAAACACTTAGCGTTATCTATTATTTTTATTTTTTAATTCTTTATAATAGAACAAATATATTATAAATTAAATGGAGAGCATCGAAGGAAAATAATGACGTTAACATCTTAATTTGTTGTAACAAGTAAACATGTTTAATTGGATATGTGCAGTATGTTAAATGTAAATAATACACTTCATTTGCAAATGAAGTCTACTATTAAAATTTAACTTGAAGTTCTTGATAAATTTGTTTTCAAAATCTCTTCATAAATTTTAATAGTTAAAAATAAACTATATTATTAATGTAGGGAATAAAAAATAAAGCAGTAGCGATCCGTAATATAAACAAAATACGTATATGAGATGAGGAGAATACTCATTTGTAGGTGGGGTTGGTGAAGAGAGGAAGTGCTGTGATGTTCACTCATCGATTAATATTAATACATCAGTAGTATTGTTGAATCTTCATGCTCAGTATATATTTAGACGATAGTTTAAAAAGGAAGCAGTGAATTTTATTAATGAATTATCCTTTTTTATTTAACGCTAGTTGTTGAACGCGTTTTCGGTCGCGTAGATTTTGAGTTTATATCTAGAATAAAGTTTTTAAAATAAATATTAAATTTCTGTTAAAATTCTGTTGTAATTTAAACGATGATGTTTTATTTAGCATATTGGCAAACTGGTTTATTGACGTTTAATTTGATCTAAATCTTAGTTCAGCGAAAATATATCGCATCGAATTTGAACGATAAAACGATGGACTGGAATCGTCTTCTACAATACAATATTACTCATTACATATTGTTGAGGTTTAGAATTTTCATACATAATTTTTGCCCCACTCCTTGCCACCGTAAATTTGATTTTTTTAAGAATGGTGAAACAAATGCCTTTTTGTTTTCACAGTAAAGTCTAAATTCCAATTTTTACTGCTGTAATACCTTCGACTTCATATAATTTAATAAAAAAACTTTGCCAACCCCCTCCCTTAAATTGGGTTTTTTTATAAATAGTGAAATAGTGTTTTATTTTCAAAGAAATGTCTAAATACAATTTACACGACTGTTAACACCTTTGGTACCTTAGATATAAAATTTTTATTAAAAAATTTGCCTCCCCCAAATTGAATTTTTAAAAATTGATGAACATTTGTGTTTTAAAGAAGAGTCTGAATATCAGTTTTCACAAGTATACTACCTTCAGTTTCTGAGATTTTTGCCTCCCTTTTCTTCCCTTATAGACGGAGTTTTCCAATTCTTCCCTTAGTTGATGCCTACATTATAAAAATGATCTATCCTCCAAAATTCAACTTTTTTTTGTTTAATCTCCGGGTCCACCGTTAGGTAGAGATGATCCGCTTCAGGGGATGAGGTGAAGACGATTTTGTAGCGTATGTTAAAATGCCATGCCTGACCGGGATTCGAACCCGCAATCTCCGGATGAAAGGTCGAGACGCTACCACTCTTGCCACGGAGACCGACAAAATTCACCTTTCTTTCTTTTTCCTGTTTAGCTACCGGTAACTACCGTTTAGATAATTCTTCAGAGGATGAATGAGGATGATATGTATGAGTGTAAATGAAGTGTAGTCTTGTATATTCTCAGTTCGACCATTCCTGAGATGTGTGGTTAATTGAAACCCAACCACCAAAGAACACCGGTATCCACGATCTAGTATTCAAATCCGTGTAAAAAATAACTGGCTTTACTGTTTTTACACGGATTTGAATACTAGATCGTGGCAAAATTCACCTACATAAGATAAGCGGTTTGAGCCCGTTTATTGATGAGTCATTAAGCCCACTATATATATATATATATATATATATATATATATATATATATATATATTAAACACAGTGTGCAGATTACACACAGATGAATACTCTTTTGATGTATAGTTTGTCAGTAAACAGTGAGCAGCGTAGCGACGTAAGTAGGAACTACGACTGATTGTGATCTAGGAAAGACGCATAGAGGAAGGGGTATAACCTTCAACTGTTGATTAATTTTAAAAATTGTGTACTTGACCTTGATCATTGAACTGATATTGCGTAACAGCTCTATTTCCTACATAAGTACGCTATGAGTATCAGATTTATTTTCAAATAATAAAATAACAGGCTGGATTCATCAACATGCTTAAAATAGTTGAATTAAAATTTATCTACTTTATATCCGTTCTTTTTTTTAAATAATTTAAATTGTAACCCATCTTTGTTAACCCGCTTAATGCTGAAATAGATTCGTAATAGTAAAGTTGTAAGGCGGTTATTAAAACAACTCATTTTATTATTTGGTAACAATTCCTGCTCCTCCTAATGCATTGCAACAAGATAATTTTATGGTAATTAATTTAAAATTTATTCCTAATTGTGTTATGAATATTTTTTTTAGTATATGAAATATCACTATTTAAAATTATTAATTTTTGAAACGGCAAACCGAATCAGATTTTATAAAAAATTTTTCAATCACTCTTAAGATCAACAGTGACACTTTGCTATTGTTTTCATCCTGACATCAACTGCTGTTATGGATAACGTATTCTTTTTTTCCTTTTGTTAGGCAGACACAAATTTGAATTACATTTTTTTCGTCTAATATATCACTGTGTGTTTATATATTTCATTATGTTCGATCGTATTAAGATAAAACGAATAAGAAATATAATAACGTCGTTATTGGATTGTTGCCAAATATTGGTTATATATTACTGTTGTTTTGTTATTTTTTAGTATACTGCATTTTTAACTAATATAGGGTAAACAGTACTGTTAACTTTTAAGAAATTTCTGACTATGACTTGTGTACACAAGTGAAGTTGGATTAATTTCATTATGTAAAAAAACATTATACAGATTTTTTATTTGTTTATAGAGTTCCCTTATATTATATAATTAAATATGTGATGTAATGAATATGTTTTTATATATTCTTAACTTACTTTACCCTTAAGAAAGCTTTATTTTTAATTTTCTTCAAAGTTGCAGACAGACTGAATTCATCAATATCTATAAAGATAGTATAGTTAGCTACATTTTGAACTACCTGCAATCGCTTGTACTGAACTTTCCAGCAGTGAGATGGTGTTTATATTTATCGTTTGAAAATATTTTCAACCTTCCAGGTAACGAACGCGTTGCGGATTAGTTTCCTGCAAGATTCCAGAATTTTGCCAGTAAAGATGTCATACGGGTACATATGGCATTTTCTCATACAATGTCTAGTGTTTGTGCAATAAAAGAATATATCATTTGAAGTTACGTCCGTTTGACCAATGTATAACATTATGTAGTTATAGTACAGGCAATTTGTCATCAAAATAGGCTGTATTTGAAAATCTTTACCTACCGATTGATCTTTTGTCCATGCGTTAGGGGTGATGAGGGAAGCTTAATCCCAGATTTTTAACATCCCCCTCCCATAGATTTTTGAAAAACTCGAAAGACTCAAAAAGGTTTTGAAATGCATTTTTCTCTGAATCTATGCGTTTTAGAGAAACGTTTTTCAAACAAAAAATGTAGAGGACATTCTCCTCTACAATTAATGTCTTTGAAGTTATGCCGTATAATTTGAAATTGAAATACTAGGTGGCGCTGAAGTTGTAAAAAACGTTGTAAACGAGTAGACCGGTTTCGAACACGTGCCCAATTCACAACATTTTCACAAGCTACAGCTCCAAAACGGTAAGTCGTATAAGAAAATTGTTTAAATAAAAGTTGTCTGTTTTTTTGAAATTAACAACTTTTCACATGCAATACAGACGAAAAACAATTTTTTCCGGTGAAAACCCGAAAAACACGTTTTTTAACAACTTAAGCTCCACCTAGTATTTCAATTTCGAATTATACGCCATAACTTGAAAGACTTTAATTGTAGAGGAGAATGTCCTCTACATTTTTTGTTTGAAAAACTTTTCTCTAAAATGCATAGATTCAGAGAAAAACGCATTTCAAAAACTTTTTCAGTTTTTCAAAAATCTATGGGAGGGGATGTTAAAAATCAGGAGTTAAGCTTCCCTCATCATCACTAACATATGGAATAAACATCAATCGGTAGGTAAGGATTTTCAAATAAAATACAAATTGACTGTACTATTAATATTAAAGCAGTTGAGTTTTTATCACAGGAATATGATTGTGTTTGGTTATTGTGTTACGATTAATTTTGTTTCGTTGATTGTTTTGAACTTCACAATGACTTTAATATATATTTTTTTGGGTTATTTTACATTTTTATTTATTATGAATAGAAGTGTTCTGCTGTTATCTCATTTTATTTGTGCTAAGTATTTTGCAGTTTTGAGTTCATGCATGTGATCTTCAGGTAACATGAGTATGATGAGTAGATATTCTACATCATAGTTCTAAAGCAGATTTACTTATGTGAGATTGACTGGTTTGAGATGAGATTGGTTCTATCGTTCGTTGCTATTTTTCTGTTTGTTTTAAAAGTGTGTTTCTCTACATGGAAATGTAATAAAAACTATACAAATATCTTGTTATACTTATTTGTTGCAACAATATTTTTTACTATTTAGTGTAGTATATTTACGTTTAAACAGTCAGACCGAAATATTATTAATACAGCTTTAAAATATTTGATAATATTCAAAACGATTTCAGTCCCTCTTATAGCCGTCTTCAGTAACTGGTCTTGTTGTTCTTACCCTGTCACCAGCTGATGTTGTTTATGTTGTTCGTATTCAGCTGTAAAGTTTAGTAAAAAGTAATTCACATCTGTAAACTTGTGTTGCTTTGATTCAGTAAGATAGTGTTATCAAAATATCTGTTCCAGTTTATTATTCTGGTATGCTGGTCGGAGTATGTATGTGTATTAGTATTATACATGGCAGAAAAAATATTATTATTATATAACCCCCGTTTCGCTCAATGTAATTTGTTATAACGTCTAAGAGCACATATACTGTTTTCTGCCGTATTTATAACGCGTTACCTCGATAGAATGACGAAGCATTTTGTTGCGTAATTCAACGTAAGTTAAATAGCTGACAAAACGAAAAGCAGGATCATTATTTGTTAATTATTTACATTAAATATCATATTGAGCAGCAGTTAAACAAACATGGAAACAAAGTATACAATTTATTAAAGGATCAATGTTTATTCCTATGACGATATTATTATTAATTACGATCGTATCGGTGAATCAACTAGGGACTTTAGCACGTAATTAATTCTACACTGGTGACTGGAAACTGTAGATGACAGTACAGTAATTATAATACTGCGTTTAATATTTGGAAAAACTGAATAACGTTTTTATTTTAAATTATGAGAAATATGTTTTTCGATATTTATAATGCAAATATGTTTTTGTATTAATTTATAATTAAAGTTGTATTTATTAATCTGAAGTTTATAAAATATGTTTTTATTATTTATAATCTGTTGAAAATAAATCTACTTTTTAATGTTCCAATTTTTGAAACCGATGGCCAAATAAATATCAGTAATTGTTAATTAATATGTTACGTGTGTTAATTTAATGAAAACATACGAAAAGTAATTGACAATGTCGTTCAAAAATTATTTTGTATGTTTAAATAACAAATTTTGTTTCAAATTTTGATATTATAAAATCTGTCTGTTTAATATCGTTTATTCGTGTAAAAAATAAATAAATAGAAAATATGTAATATAAATAGTGTAACAAGTCTCCGAATACGTATTTAATTTGTTTTCAGGTTTTTAAAATCTTATCCTGCTGATATGGATCAGAATTCGCGAAAGGCGTAGATAAAAAAAAAAGTTAGGAAAGATTACCAAAATAGAATTTAGCATCAAAATTCCTAAATTTTGATGAAAAAACTTTTGATTTTAGGGGCTTCGTTACTCTATGACGAAAATTCAGGAAAAATTCTTTATAAAGAAGTGATTTCTAAAAAAGAAATTAATTTATTGAAAAAGTAAAGTATAATGTTTATGAAAGTAACGAAAAAATTTCTTCTTATTTAGGCTCAGAATATAATGTAGGTGCCAAAGGTACTTTAATTTTAATAGCCGTTTAAGTGATGATAAAAATATTTAAAAAAAAAATAAAATAAAGGTGCCAAAAACAAAATACGGAATATAAATTTTTTAGAGGTGGGGAATAAATTTTAAGAAGTCTTTTTTAACAGATATTCATAAATTGGTTGAACTTTACTAACTTCACTAAATCTAGATTTTTTTTCTCTAAATCTAACTCTCCTTTCAATAGAGGCTAGAATAAGAAAAAGAAAATTAAAAAATCTGATGTGAGCACAACATGATTTCCTTTTACGCCTATAAATTACATATACACATTTTTTTTTACATGAAAAGTACATAAAATTTTATTTCATTAATAACTTTTGATATTTTTTCATACTTTTCTTTTTTATTGTTATTGTTGAATTATTATTTATCGCAAAAACCTTTTTTACAATCATAGGTCAATAACTATTAGTAAATCAATATATTTAAATTAAAAAAATAAAGTTAAAAACATACATATGTATATGAAGTCGGATTTGAACTGATGTGCCTTCCCCTTGTAAGTCCAAATATTTAAATTAATTAAAATTTTTTTGGGTATAACTCTCGAACAAATGAAAATAAGTACTACTTAAGATATATCGTAGAAAAACTCTCACTGAGGGCTTATTACAGTTAAGAAAAAATCTAAATTTGGATTTTGGGCTTTTTTGTACGCTTTTGTTTCAGTCGATTCGATTGCAATCAAAAGGGGTGATGCACAACTAGTTATTACAACAGTCCTAAAACCAAAATTTCAACATCCTACGGCTAATAGTTTTTGAGTTATGCGAGGTACATATGTACGTACAGACGTCACCCGAAACTAGTCAAAATGGATTTAGGGATGGTCAAAGTGGATATTTCCGTTGAAATCTGAAACCCAAAATTTTTCGTGATTATAGTTCTTCCTTTACTTCGTACAAGGAAGTAAAAAAGACTTCTACAGTTTAGGTGCTAGGTCTAATTTTAAATAAATGTAGCCATTCCTTGTTAGCTATATTTAAGAAGTATAAACATTGAAAAAATTTTTGAAAAATATTTAAACCAGAAGTGAGATAAAGTAAAAGAACAAAATCATACACCTTAATTTTATGGGGGGATGGGTTGAGTTTAAAAAGAGTTTGTTTTATTATTGTAGGTAAAAAATTATTTTTTTATAAATTTTCTCTAAAATGTTTGTGAAGAAAATCAAAGTTGGGCTTTTTCGCGATATTCCCCATCTTGTTAACGAATTTTGAAAAAAAGTTACGTGTTCTTTATTCCATATAAAAAATATTTGGGCCAAATTTGAATAAAATCGGTTCGGCCAATTCTGAGATACAAGGGCAAAAGCACTGTAATCCACATACTTACACATGTACGCACATATTTATATATGCATACATTCATACGTACATACATATGGTTTTTGGTCTAGATAAAGTAGTTGGACCCAACGTAAAGATTTGAAAAAAATCCGATACTCTATTTTTGACATGATCACCATAATTTCCCCTTTAATATAGTTACTCTTGCTGTGTTCGGCGGGAAAATAAAAATTACATAAAAACATAAGATCCGTTATATAGTATGTTTTGTAATAATTCATTTTAATTCAGTATTAGTTGGCAAACTGGTAGAAAGCAAAATTGAATTTATCTATATATATATATATATATATATATATATATATATATATATAATTTGGATTACACAAATTTCAAATTAGAAACTAAATTGTAAGTCCTTTATGCATTTTTTCCCGTTAGATTTTTTTTGTGTTATGATCTATATCTACTTCAAGGTTTTCTTCAAAATTTCGGACTATTAAAACAGAAAAGAAAACGTTTTTGAAACGTCAAACTTAATAATATTTTGTTCCAAAACGAAGTAGGAATACGCTTTTTTTGAAGATTTTTACTAAAACTTTTGAGGCAATGTTTCAGTACATTAAATGTTTCGATGTGCATTAGTAATTGGATACAATTTATCTGCGACAAATTATTATGCACATATGTAATTACTTGGTTATAAATTATTAAGCGGAACTAATTGCTTCCGTAATATATATGTAAAGTTCGAGGGAAATAAAGGATAAATAATATTAATATGCCTGATGGGGAAATTCTATAAATTTTTATTGTTTATTCTTACTGTAGAAAGATGAGTTTTTAAATTAATTATCGGATTTCGTGATGTAAAATTAATATAAATATTTTATTTTTGGATTTTATTAATTACGGAAATAAATTTATATTTGTAAAAATAATTTTTTTTTTTATGAGATCAAATTTCGTAATATTTAGGGTAAAGATTATCTTTGTTAGTCGATGTTTTTACCTTGTAAAAAAAATATATTATTACGAAATTTATATTTCTGTTTGTAATCTTTTTTGTAAAAAAAAAACTGACCTCGACGTGATTTGAACACGCAACCTTCTGATCTGGAGTCAGACGCGCTACCGTTGCGCCACGAGGTCTTCGAACAAATTTGTGCTATAAAACACATTTGGGAATTCCTTGTACAAAAATATTTCATAAAACAGAATCGATTATAAAATATTAACATTTCAATTATTGACTACCAGTATTTATTTCTCATATTTTTTTTTAATTTAACAACTTAAAAAAAAAATTAATCATTAACTTGGTGGGCGTTTTTGTAAACAGCAATAATAGCTAATTTTAATTAGATACGAAAATTATAATAAATTTCCCCCGTTTCTATTATTTAATATTTGTTTATTATTATTTTTTAGAAGGTAAATCTATTCGAAAAGTATTTAAAAAAAAATCTATCCGGTAACTTTTACTAAATTATTCTTCGAATTTTGTTTTCTTTTTTTATTTATTTAATATCACACAAATCTTATTGGTTATTAGCGACACCTTGCGGATCACATGTATATAATGCCGATAATTCAAGCCCTTCAGATAAATTAAAATTTTTCTCCCAATTTGTCACTTTATTTAATAATTTTTCTAGATCTTGAGGTATCTTTTGTTTAATTCTTTCTGTTTGCTAGTGTGGACAATAAATAATATGTTTTACTGATAGATAACCCTGGCAATATTCACATAGATGAGATATTGAGATTTTAGTTGAGATTTTCAATATGAGATGTACTTGGCGGAAGTTAGAATGTCCTATTCTCAGTCGAGTTAAGATGACTTGTTACTTGGACTTGTGGGAAATGAGCATGCAGGATTTTCTTCTAAAATATTTATTCGTATTTAATGGAGTTTTTGAGGTTTAATATGTTGTAATTTTTAGTTCCGGCTATTGATTACTTTTTGGATGATAGTTTTTCTGCTTCGGCAAAATATTCAGTTCTTCAGATTCAGCAGCTTATTTAGCCAATTTGCTTGCTTCTTCATTCAGTTCAGAGCCTAAGTGGGATGGTATCCAGTCGAGTTAATTTCTGCAGAGGGTATTTTGGCTATGATTAGGTTGTACGTTTCGATTATTTTTTTTTGGATTATGGTGTTATCTGTTGAATTATTTTCTATTGCTGTTTTTGCGCAATGAGAATCTGTGAAGATTGTTACTTTTTCTATATCTGCTTTGTCGATGTGTTTCAGCGCTTGTAGAATTGTAAAATCTTCGCGGGTGAAAATAAAGTTATCTGTTGAATTATTTTCTATTGCTGTTTTTGCGCAATGAGAATCTGTGAAGATTGTTACTTTTTCTATATCTGCTTTGTCGATGTGTTTCAGCGCTTGTAGAATTGTAAAATCTTCGCGGGTGAAAATAAAGTTATCTGTTGAATTATTTTCTATTGCTGTTTTTGCGCAATGAGAATCTGTGAAGATTGTTACTTTTTCTATATCTGCTTTGTCGATGTGTTTCAGCGCTTGTAGAATTGTAAAATCTTCGCGGGTGAAAATAAAGTTATCTGTTGAATTATTTTCTATTGCTGTTTTTGCGCAATGAGAATCTGTGAAGATTGTTACTTTTTCTATATCTGCTTTGTCGATGTGTTTCAGCGCTTGTAGAATTGTAAAATCTTCGCGGGTGAAAATAAAGTTATCTGTTGAATTATTTTCTATTGCTGTTTTTGCGCAATGAGAATCTGTGAAGATTGTTACTTTTTCTATATCTGCTTTGTCGATGTGTTTCAGCGCTTGTAGAATTGTAAAATCTTCGCGGGTGAAAATAAAGTTATCTGTTGAATTATTTTCTATTGCTGTTTTTGCGCAATGAGAATCTGTGAAGATTGTTACTTTTTCTATATCTGCTTTGTCGATGTGTTTCAGCGCTTGTAGAATTGTAAAATCTTCGCGGGTGAAAATAAAAACATCGTCTGGGAGTACGAATAAAAGATTTATTTCTGGCATAACTACAGCGCAGCTTGTGCCTTTTTTTTATTTCGACGCATCCGTCTAAACATGTAGATAATCTGCGTAATTGTGAACTGCGAAATTGTAATCCACAGTCACGTTTAGAAATTGCCCGTATTGTCTTTCAGTATTTCTGTTGTTGATTGAACCCAAGGAGATGTTTTTGCAAATTCTTGTTTCATTATATTGAAATTGGTGATGTTCAGATCATTGATGTATTTTGTTGCATCTCCAAATGGTTTAGACGATTTATTCGCAATTTTCGTATTGAAATGAGAACTGTGTGAATTGTATGATGTCATTAACTATGTTAGATGGTATTGCTATTGTCGATATGGTATAATTTAATGTTAATATTTTTCTACGATACTCAAGTAAGATTTGCTTCGCATAATATGCTTTCGATTGGGCTGGTGAGGAACTCTCCAGTCACCAGCTTTGTCGCATTATTGTGTATTGGTTTTAATATTTGTAGAAACTTAGGTTTCGCTGAGTTAAAAAGTTATTGAGCCATAACCTAGTTTAGATTGTACAAAGGCACGGCATGTTTTAATTACAATTTCTTGCTCTACTTCCCAGTTCTTCGAAGTTAATTTTTTCCAGATGTTGAGTCTTTTAAGACAGTCGATGTTTAAGTATCGTAGATGATCTTTCCATGATAATTTGCTTTCTAGTGTCAGTCCTAGGATTTTCACTTTATCCGTAAATATTTATTTTAATTTTTATTTTATTGTTTCCTAGATATAGTTAGTTCTATATTCTTGATCTCATTTCTTCCTTCTGTGCCTTAAAAATTGTGAATTACTTTTAGTTGAAGATATTTTGCTAACGTGCCTTATTGCAGAAAATCTGGAGTGTGTTGGCGGTATTTTGAAATATTGTTTTTAATATATCTTCTTGCTACCATTAACGTACCGTCATCAGCGTATAACGTGATCGGGATAGATACTGAAAGTCCCAAAACCCACCGGGTTGGTCTAGTGGTGAACGCGTCTTCCCAAATCAGCTGATTTGGAAGTCGAGAGTTCCAGCGTTCAAATCCTAGTAAAGGCAGTTACTTTTATACGGATTTGAATACTAGATCGTGGATACCGGTGTTCTTTGGCGGTTGGGTTTCAATTAACCACACATATCAGGAATGGTCGAACTGAGACTGTACAAGAGTACACTTCATTTACACTCGTACATGCCATCTTCTGAAGTAATATCTGAACGGTAATTCCCGGAGGCTAAACAGGAAAAGAAAGAAAGTTTTATAATGCTTTTTTTACTGGTACCAATGAAGTGACACTTATGATACCTCCATACGGAACGCTATTTTCAATTTCTTACAGTTCCGAGAGTATTCCATTAACTCATACCAGGAGTTTTCTTGAGTTTTTGTATTTGTATTTTGCTTACAGTTTTATTATACATCCTCTCTGCAACATGTCATAAGACTTTTCAAGGTCTAGCGCGGTAATAACCGGGTGTTGATTGTTTTTAAAAGTATTGCATATAAAGCTATTAAATCGTTTCTAAATAATTTGTTGTAAAGTGCCGCTGTCTGAATCCATATTGATGTGCTGACAGTATGCTATTACTCTCTAAATACCATTTGAGTCTTTTGTTAACTATTTTTCCTATAAGTTTTCATGAACATCACGTTAAAGTTAGGTTTCTTTTAGCTTATAGCTTTCTTTTAGAGAGGGATTCTTAAGTGGTTCTAATACTGATGTATTAGAACCACAATCGCATCTCCTCATTTGGAGGGAAATATATTGTTCGGTCATATACAATTAAATATATCAAGTAAAAATTGAAGCCCTACGAGCGGTGAGTTTTTGTGAAATATATTCAGCATGTTGTCCCGTCCTGCGCTTGTATTTTTTCATGATTTCAATACTTCTTGAAGTCTTTTCGACATTTAGATTTTTAGTTGCTTCGTCTGTTGCACGGTTTACATATATCGTGTCATTTTTTGTAGTATTTACTTTGTGTTAACTAAAACTTGGATCGTGATTGGAATCACTCGAGTTGTTAGCGAAATTTTGAGCTAGAAATTGACTGCCTCTGAAAAATTTTGCGTGTGAGTATTTCCTGATTTAATTAACGTCACATTTTTACAAAAGCTTTTTGTTATTGTTCAAAGAGTCAATTTTGTTCCACATTTTGTCGCTCGGGGTGATTTTTTACGTAGATTTCTTTAAAAAGTTACTTATTGTAATGGGTACCATGATTCGACTTCCGGAAAATTTAGACATATCTTCGCGTTTTACATCTCCCAGACCCCAAAATCACTGTCAGCTCAAAAGTTTATATATAATATTATATCTATATATATATATATATATATTTCACTTTCCTGGGGATACGATAACTGCCCTAATTTTACGCCAATCAATTTGAAATTGATTCATAAAATACAAAGACCCAAAATCTCGTTCGAGTTCTTCAATGGAAAAAATCGGACCATGGGGGTGGAAATGGGGGCTTTTACGAAAAAAAAATATCGCTATAACTTTCTTATTAAGTAAAATATCGAATTCGTTTAACGTTTCTAGTATTATTTGGATAATGGCCTAAAATTTATCTAAGTAAAGTTTATTGACATCACCAACCTTTGGCTCAGGGGGTAGAAAAAATGGGGTTTCCAAGACAAAAAAAATCATACCTCCCTTATAAACACAGTATCGAATGTGTTTAAAGTAGGCATTAGTCCTCTGAACATTACCTAAAACTTTTGTCTGAAACATTTTTTGATATGACCAACCCTTACGGCAAGGGATGAGCAAAATGTTGCTGAAATTATACGATGGGGCTTGTCGTATGTAAACATGTGAAACTTTTTTTACATGCAACCATTGTCGTATTGAGTAGATTTAAATTTTTTTTAATTTTAAGGTGTAAATCGTTTTTATCCCCTATTTAGCTTCAGTGAAATCTATCTCCGCCTTCCGGCGTGCCGAAAAGGTTTTTTTAAATTCGAAATAAATTCAAGCGAGGACTTCTTTTTGCTCAATATGATCGCTCGACGACCCTTTCATTTTAATTTATAGGTTGCATGATTAGCGAATGTGTTTCGCCGCTTAAAGATATTAAAGGCACGTTTAGCACCTTTTACGGCTTTTTCGTATTCCTCATTCCACCACAGGAGGTTAAATTGTTGATTAAATAGAAATGTTTAAATTCTTTCAGATCATATATATTAAAAAAAAAGAAAAAAATGTTCAGTTCAGCATAATAAAAAGCAAATTCAATAAGTACTGAACTACAATAATTATTTTTCAAGAACTGTAAAATAGCATTCTGAAGCGCATTCAACGAAAATATTGAAAAAGATATTCCTAAGTACGTTGTCATTTATTTATTGGCACCAATAAAATTTTGCTATTGGACCTCACATAAGACTATTGCTGTGTTTTTTAAAGGCCATTTTAGCTATATAGCTATTTAAAATCTGGTAATATATATATATATATACCCTGTCGCGGCTTTGCCCGCGCAAACGCATGGTGATTGCGTTTCCCGTCGCAGTTAGGGAACTTTTACTTGTTATACCCCCTGGCCGCCCCCCGTATTTATTAAACTCACCCTTAAGAATAATAATGATAAATAAACAATAAAATTTTTTCAATTTATAAAAACTAACAACGCGTTGTAATTTCTTCAGAGTAACAGTAATAGTAAAGTAGCCACTAATTGGTTTTTAGATTTCCCGTCGCGGCGGATTCGATCACGAAATACATAATCAGAATTACAAATATAAATTACCATCACAATGTTACCAATTCTCATTAAAATTAATGCATTAGCTGTAACATAAGACGGCAAAAAAATAACAACTTATGTTTTTACCCCTTTAAATTATTAAAATTCAGAAAACACGAAAATAGTTTTGAGATATTTATCTGAAGGGTATTTGGAAGCCCAAATTGAGTGTATATCTCAATTAGAGTATTTAGAAATGGAGAAAATTTGCAATCGTTATTCGAACGAAATATACCTTCTTCACTTCTTTCAACGTCGATTTCAAAAAATCTAGAAATTGATTTTTAAATATTCACATGAAGACTACACATACCGAAAATCAAGCTGGTTTCTTGATTTGTTACAGAGAAATTAAAAGAAACAGTAAAATTTAATGTTACCGCTTTTTAACCCTTTACTCGGAATTTAAAAAATCTAAGAATTGGGTTTTAGATTTTCTTATGAAAAAAACCCGCATCAAAAATAAACTTGACGTCTTTATCTGTTACCGTTAAATTTAAAAAATATAAATTTCCTTGTTACTCCATTTCAATCCTTTAAACTCGAAATTTCAAAATAAAACTTTTCTTAGTGGGCACTTAAACCATAAGGAGAACGTGTATATATATATATATATATATATAAATTATCATCAATTTATCTTCAGTAGTTTTTGCTTGGCGTAGATTATGCATCACTCACGACGTGTTCTTTTGTATATATTTATAAGGTCTATACACGTGGCAAGCATATTATATTATCTGTTACATGTGTACTAGATAATATATTGAGCTTAATATGAGTTTTAAACTTATAACATATTTATCTAAGTTAGTTTTTCATCTTATTTTGAGATTTACAATGTAAAAAAGTTTACTATTAAAAAAAAAGAATAAAAATTTAAGGAAACTTTTTCCGTATAATCTGATTTACACCTTTACATCTATTATATGTAACTGTTGTAGAAAAGTCGAAAGTTTAACATTTATTTATGTATATGTATATATATATTTTTTTTGTTCTATCATATTTACTACTGTCTTAAACATGGGTGTATAATAATTGAACAAGTTTTGCAAACTAGAGCAATGTTTAAACTTTTACTACATTTGAATGGCAATGAATATAAATATTAACTTACAAAGTTTCTGTTTTATTCCTCAATATTTTTTTTTTTTTTTTTTATTAACCCACGAAATTTAATTTAAGTTTTTAAATTTTAATGCAAAATAATTGAAAAATTACTAAAGAAAATTTTCTCGTCTTTGACTTCCTTTTAAATTAACTCGAAATTACTCATTTTTGAGACACTAAAATAGTCCCTATTAATGCCTCTAATTTAATATCTAATATATTTTAAGTCGATTCTTATCCAGTTTGGGAGGTATTGTATCTCCTCTCTCTCTCTCCTCTTTTTTCCTGTTTAGTCTCCGGTAACTACCGTTTAGATAATTCTTCAGAGGATGAATGAGGATGATATGTATGAGTGTAAATGAAGTGTAGTCTTGTACATTCTCAGTTCGACCACTCCTGAGATGTGTGGTTAATTGAAACCCAACCACCAAAGAACACCGGTATCCACGATCTAGTATACAAATCCGTGTAAAAATAACTGGCTTTACTAGGATATGAACGCTGTAACTCTCGACTTTCCAAATCAGCTGATTTGGGAAGACGTGTTAACCACTAGACCAACCCGATGGGTTGGGGGTATTTATCTGCGGTTTACCTTTTCTAACAGGTAAATAAGTATGTAATGGTCAGTTGACCACTTTCCGAGTAATAATTTTTTTTTTTATTTAAGAATAGTTTTTTAAAAATTAATTAATTCAGTGAACAAAATAAAATTCGTTTTAGTAAGCTGAATCAGAAAGTGTAAATAGTAATCATAAATAATAATTATTACAATAATAACGAATTGATATATATAAAAAAAAAAATTAAATAGATTTTACAATAAAAAACGTGAAAATGAGACATTTTAATTCACAACTATATTAACATTTTGAGTTCTTATCCTTGATCACAAACATAGAAAATAACTAGAGTTATTTTCTATGTTTCCGAAAAGTTCCCGAAAAGGATAGAAGTATATTTGAAAATTAATAGCAACAGAGAAGTTTATCAAAATGTAGAAAAAATAACGGATAAAAAAGTCAAGCAAGTCTTTGATTTTATCTATAACAGGAAAAAAGAAATAAACCGGATTAAAAAGAGAAAAAACTTTTGAAAAAATTTTGAAAATATAACAGAAAAAGATGTTAAAATTAGAGACTTCATTAAAAATAAAATTATGTTTTTAAAGGGTGTCCAAGATTAAAAGAACAGGAAAAATGTCAAAAAATGAAATGGTTGGTAGAACACAAAGAACAACATGAAGACATAAATTGGGAAGAGATAAATCACTAAAGAATAAAGAAATGAAGAAAATTTTAATACGATCCTTCAGTGGACAAAATCGAGAAAAAAAATTTTACAGTAACTATTCAGGAGATGTAAATACTGTACTGTAACGACCATTTTTAATAACGTTGAATGTTACACTGTTACTGTGCTGCTGTCCGAGATAAAGTAACTAATTTTCTTGCGAATCATTTACCCTTACAATTTGTAAGTACTCCGATCTGATCGGAGTACGTGAGAAGAAAAGATTAGAAGCTTTTGAAATGTGGTGCTGTAGGAGAACGGTAAAAATCAGATGGGTGTATAAAGTGACAAATGAAGAGATGTTGTGGCAAATTGATGAAGCATTTAGAAAAATATAGCTAAAAGAAGAGACAGAATTATAGGCAACATATTAAGGCATCTTGTAGTAGTCGCTTTAATTTTGGAGGGTCAGGTAGAAGGAAAAAATTATGCAGGCAGGCAACGTTTGGAATATGTAAAACAAATTGTTAGGCATATAGGGTGTATAGCAAAATGAAACGACTGGCACTAAATAGGGAATCTTGGAGAGCTTCATCAAATAACTAGTCAGAAAAAACCCTCCATGTTTATAGTTATTATAAAGAAAATTAAAGGGTTTTCAACCCTTTAATTTATCGTCAACGATAGGACACAATATAATGAAATGATTTTAACCAAATACTTTTATGTATTATTTTAGATAGTCAACATTCATTCACATAACAATAATGGTACAGCATAGGCTGAATTTTCTTGTTGATGAAGGAATATTGCTCAATAAATTTCTGGTTGAGATTTCCTTCTTTATAAAAAAAAATATTTTTATCAATATTTAGTTCTTATTCTTACATTAATATAAAAATAAATAAAAAAAATAATTACAAGTGTTTTTTTACCGAATTTTCCAAGAAAAGTACGGTATTATTGTTCATCGTACGATTTGAGGGGGTAAAAATAGATTTTCTTTACGTTTGGAAATATTATAAGTACGAAGATATCATTCAGTTAAATGAGGTTAACTTATATAAATATACACTTGCGTATAAATGTTTGTGGCTCAGAAATCTCTCTAACTATCTCTGAAATTTGATGATTTGAGTTTTTTATGAAGATTGGTTCAGTCGTTCTTAAGTTAGGCTCGATTTAATGTCATAAAATTTGAGCGGTGGAAGTTAGAAGCGTGGTTCGTTATAAACTACAAGTTTGAACGTCGACGTTGGCTTTTATAAATGCTTTAAGCATTTACCAATAGGTATTAATACAAGATTAATAATGTACTAAAACAAAAATATTTGAATAAATAATTTTAAACATCGTGTTTATTTTATATAAGAAAATAAAATAGATTTTTTTTTTACCGTTTTTAATTATTTTATTTAAATACGGTTATAATAATTTAATTTTATTATTAATCGAAAATACGGTTTAATATTAAAAAAAATCTATAAATCTTTTAGTTTTCTTATTTTTTGTAAAATTTTAGATTAAAATCACTTGATTTCGATACCATTTCGTAATCACCTTTTCGAATAAAATAAAATTACGAAAAGTCGGACTTCTTTATTTATATACTTTTTTTTAGTATCGACAAAGTATATGTAAGTTAAAGCCAATTTTTAATTACAAAAAAAAATTAATAAAATAAATTTACCTGTCTTTATAATAGCAGTGACCATATTTGGTTTACAAGCAGCAGTTGATGGATTGCTGCTGCTTCCTCCCTGATTGCAGACTGGTGAGGAAGATAAAAATGAAAAAACTTGTTTATATTACTTTTTTTGGCGATTTATTGTAGATAATTATACATTCTTTATGACCGTTAACTCGTTTATGTAATATATAGCATGTTTACTGTTCGATTAACGGTTGATAACTATCAGAATATTCATTTTGATAAAAATCTAAATCTAATTTAGTTCTGCACGTTTAATATGCGTGAATCGAGTGTTTATATTTTTATGTAGAGTATTTATTTATTTAATCAAATTTATTATCTTTAAATTAACCTAGGTTAGTAAATTAAATTAAATTAAAAAATCGATATAACTAAATTTCACCTAATTATATACCAAATTTATATTTAAATTTGGATTGTAGATCAATTTCACATGAATTTCTACTTTAATTTGTAATTTTATGTTTGAATCACAACCACAGCCTACCAAATTATAAGGAACTTTTACAGAAGTAATAAAAGACATAAATAAAGCATCTTAATGTATATATAATATACATGATATTACTCCTTTGATTCTGATGTTTTTTCGTAATACTATATAAATAATAAAGTGTTATTTATAAAATATTATTGTAAAATTAATCAGATATTATTTTTATTAAGTCACTTTTAAATACTTTCTTCTTGATAGAAAAATAATAAATTTAAAATTAAGAATTGATTTACAAACTAAATGTTAATTAATATTATTTCTATAATTTTTAATCAATATTTTTATATTTTATAGATTAATCTCAGAGTTATTTAAGAAAAGGGAAAACCCTTTCTTCTTTAATTCATAAAACTAAGAAATATATGTATAAAGGAAAAAAATCACATAAAATATTGATATCTATGTAGCCTTAACTAACAGGAATATAAATCGTTTCGATTCGATTTGGTACAGGTATTAACGATTTTACATCTATCATTTCATTTATTATTTTGTTATTGAATACTAATAAAACTAAATAAAAAAATTATGATTAAAAATGAAATTTATTTTTTTATTAAAAAAAAAAAAAACAAAAAAACATGTCATTACTATAAAAATTGATTTGTGATAATTAAATCTAAAAATCGCGGACGTTAATGAATGAAATTATTTGTTATTGTTGTTTAAGCGTATGCGTTTATTACAAGCGATCATTGGTTCGTTTAAAATTAGTGGGGACAAACGGATGTTGTTGTCCGCATTTTGCGTTATGGTCCCCTCATTATTGGATCACGTGTTTATAACAACGCCTCCAGTACCGATGTAGTGGGAAGGGAATGGTTGAGTTGTGGTACACTGTTGTTACCCGACCGACCGAAGCGGTGGAGAGGCACGAGTCCGGTGATTTATAATTTGTTAGCCCCGAGGCTGTAGCCATTCATCAACGCTATCTGGTGAGCGGAGCCCCCACGAGTCATCATTATAGCGGCCATTTCTACCATTCTATCGTTATTGGATACTATCACTACTCCTCTTACTGCCAATTACCCCCCCACCTCTTTTTCTTAAAACCCTCCTATTATGTTCTTTCTACTTCTTAAATGAAGAACTGTAGGACGAAGAAATGTATACCATTTGTAAGCCTTTCTTCTTATACCGAAACTTCTCTTCCGTATAGGCCTACATCTAATGAAAATACTTACTGCTGTACTTTATCCCCTTTATCTAAAATTCGGTTTTAAACGGGCTAGAACTGAACTTTGTAAAGAACTGCTATTACGTTTTAGATTCAGTACCACCGTTTCTTTTGATTACGGTTCCTTTTGAAAGAATAATCTTAATTCTTTAAGATCAAATTTTGTCGTTTAAAGCTTTAACTAATATTTTACAATAAGTTTCTTGCTAATTTAAATGAAATTAACTTATTTAAAATAACCATTTAAGTTAATCTAACAATTTAGAGACTATATTGCCAAGTTTTAAAGAAAAATAAAGTAAATAATTAATTCGTCATTAATTTATATAAAAATAAAATCACGCATTACGAGTAAATAAATATCATTGTTATATTTTTTTATAACTCATTTTCCGTGGAATAAATGTATGAAGAAAAACGATGACTGATAGTCGTCTACCTTAAGCGATATGGATATTCGCTAATGGAGATGCCACTCCATTTAACTTCATCATAGAGTTTATTCTTTGCCACATTTCCTTTCATTTCTTACGATACATTACCTTAATGGTTTATTTGACCGATATCAATTACGTTTAGCTATTTATCGAAATATTTTTACTTAAAAACAAAATTATAATATCACGTACTTAAAAATTCATTGCCGTTAGTTAATTTTATTGTTATTTTAAGATAAATTATTTTTTTATATTAATTTAAGGAATAAGATAGATACTCTTAAATACCTTGCATAATATACACAATTTTTTAAAATTTTATTAGTTTTTCTTTTTTAAACAGTTCTTGTATTAATAATAATTTTTTCTTTTAATTTTTTTTTTCAAGCTTTAATTTTCAGCACATTTGGTAGATTTTTATTATATTTTAGGGAAAATTTATTGGTTGTTTCGTTTTATTAGTTTTCTTCAGTAGAAGATTTTAGTATAAAGTAGAATTTTTTCAGAATGAATATAGTTAGATTTCTCAAACCGAAAGTTAAATGTTTTTAGATAAAACAAATTAAACCCACCGGGTTGGTCTAGTGGAGAAAGCGTCTAACCAAATCAGCTGAATTGGAAGTCGAGAGTTCCAGCGTTCAAGTCCTAGTAAAGTAAGTTATTTTTACACGGATTTGAATACTAGATCGTGGATACCGGTGTTGTTAGGTGGTTGGGTTTCAATTAACCGCACATCTCAGGAATGGTCGAACTGAGACTGTACAAGACTACACTTCAATTACACACATACATATCCTTATTCATCCTCTGAAGTATTACCTGAAAGGTAATTACAGGAGGGTAAACAGGAAAAAACAAATTAAATTAAATGATTTATTATTTGCTTTTTAGTAAAATGATATATTATTAGATTTAAATTTGATATTAAAAGCATTTTTCTGTAGAACGTTAAGGAAATGAATAGAAAATCTGCATCAAAATACCCTTAATATAAAAATTAGGTTTAATTTGTTGATCTCCTGGGGAGAGTGATAGCGTTTCAAACTTTCATCCGGAGGTCCTAGGTTTGAATCCCGTTCAGGTATAGTATTTCTCTTACGCTATAAATTTCTATATTCATATTCCCATGTACAAGCTTCCTTGTAAACGTCTGTACTTATTAATTCATCATTTAGTCAAATCTATTTTATATGAACGTTATAAAGTTAAGGTAAAAATTATTAAATATTTCTTCAAATCAGACAACGTTAGCTCTAGCTCGTTAATAGTCTCATCAGTCATTTGTCTGCGTTTCTTTTCGGTTATTTAGCTAGATGCATTTTCTTTCTTTCTTGTGAAAAGCTTTTTTTTCATATTTGTAGCGTTTTTGTATGATCCATCATTATTTTAAATAAAAATAAAACTAAAAATATTTATTGGCCGACCTCCATGGCTGAGTAGATAGCGTCTCGACATTTCTTACAGAGGTCCTGGGTTCGAATCCCGGTACATCTTTTCATACGCTACTAATTTCCATCGGGCTAATGACCGTAGCTATTGGTGCTCGCTCTTTCATAACAAAAAAACCTTCTTAAAAATACAACAAAATGTAAAACAAAAATAACGCTTTTTTCAATTTATCTTTCATTTTCTTATCTTTCAGTTATCGTATATTAAGTTAGTATGTTTTGTGTTAATGATCTTTTTGTCATCTACTAAAACTTTTGTTAAATTAATTACTTTCATGTAATTAAAGATGTATGCTATTAATAGAAATTCTATAAATTCGTTAGACTTTTAAATAAAATACACTCGTTTCTATATTTTCCATCATTTAATTTTTAGTTGATAACGTATCGTAGAAAATTGAATGTAAATATTTTTTATTTTACGTTTCATTTTATTGTACTTTATTTTAGTCAAATTGCATTGTTTGGTATCTGATTACTTTAAATATATAAATTAATATTTTGCGTATCTCTGGTTTATTAAAGTTTTGTACTATCGCTCAATAAGTTTTAATTGGTTTTATTAATATATATTTCACAATAATTAATTCAATATCTTAATTGTTGATTCAAGTGTTAGTTGCGTTTATTTTTATATTTTATTAAAATCTTATATAAATTTAATAATTGCCTTCCACTTCATTTTATATGAAAAAATTTAATTTAACTTTAAAAGAAACCTTTTCTAGGAAAAATATTTCATTTTCTCTGAAAAAAATTCTTTCGTTTATGCTTGTTTAAGAGCAGTAGTATATATATATATATATATATATATATATATATATATATATATTACTTTCCCGGCGAATGTAGCTGGAATAGTTATATTAAGAGGGAAAATATGGTGACCATAGCAAAAATGGTGTACGGGTTTTTTGTAAATTTTTACGTTTTTGGGTCCAAGAAGTTTCTCTAGAGCAAAAAAAAAACATATGTTCATATGTGCGTACGTATGTGTCTCACTGCTTTTGACCTTTTATTTCAGGATTGTCCAAACCGTATTTCTCGAAATTTGACTCAAATATTTCTTATAAAGAGCATTGATCATATTAATTTTTTTTCAAATTTCGTTTAGTGGGTGTGGGATATCGCAAAAAACATTTTTATTTTATTCAGAGGCATTTTAAAGTGAAATTTATTAAAACTAATTTTTTTTAATGTATAATGCATATATAAATAATCCAAAAAAAGGCTTTTTAAAAAAAAATATCAATCCCCACCTATTAAAATTGAAATAAACGTTTTTTTTGTTTTGCTCAATCCCTCTTCTGTTTAATTTTTTTCAATTTTTTTTTTTAATATTTATATTTTATATATAAAACTATAAAGAAATATCTGCAATTTTTTTTTTTTAGGCCCTGGACCCAAAAAATATTTTCTTTCTTATTTTATCCTTGATTGAAGGGGGTTAGATTTAGAGGAAACTTTAGGTAGATTTTATTAGCTTTAACTATATATAAACTGTTGTATTTGTAGAAAAATCTTTCTTAAAATTTATTCCCCATCTCAAAAAAATATAAGATCTGATAATAAATATAAGACAAATGTGCAATAAAAATCTATTATAATTTGTACTCGAAACAAAAACTTACTACGGATATCTGCTACTAAAATATTTGTATTAAATGTTAAATGTCATGAAAAATCTAACTTTAATGATATCATTTATTTATAGTAACATAACTTAAAGGTGTTTAATAACTTTTTTTTTGTTTTATATGCATACCAAATTTTATTCAAGAATTTTTTTTTAATTTAAGAACATTTAATTTATGATTATAAATATTACCTTTAAACTATTCAAATAATATTGCTACAGTTACCTATAATTAAAATATAACTGATCATAAGCATGGAGGTCTTTTTGGGAATGAAGACGATTCTTAACATGATGTACTGTTTTGATTGTGACGTTGAGTTGATCTAGTCGATACAGGGATATAGCAGGGACTTCAGAATATCCACCATAACCGATTGTGGATATTCTGGAAATATATGATTGTGGATATTCTGGATATATTGGAAATTTATACAAGTTTTTTCTATAATAATTAAATAACAATATACAGAGTGTATGTTTTAAAACGCAACCCGTTTTAAATTAAAATAATATACTATATTTAAGGGGCGATTAATTGTAAGTATAACAGTTATTTGTGCAAAACAATATTCGGATAAAAATATTTTATAAAATATGTTGAAAGTGTCTACCATTTTCATCAGTGTAAGCCTTTACTTTCTTTTTCATACTTCGTTTAATCTTTCGAAGTGACCTCTTTCAATTTCTAGTAGTTATTGAGTTATGTTGGTTTTCAGTTCTTCATTCATGTGTGGATTATTTTTGAATACACAACCTTTTAGATATCCCGCAAAATAAATTCTGCTGTAGAAAGATCAGGTGATCTAGCTGGCTGGCCATAAGCCAGGCGATATTATTCTTTCACCAGTTAAATTTCTCAAAAGGTCCATTGTTACTCTTGCCGTGTTACATGTGGTCCCAATTGCGTTGCAGTTTCTTGGTAGAGGTCTGGAGTAAGAGTATTTTCACAGCTCACAAAGAATATGGGACCAATTATTCTTCTTCTGGAAACTGTACGCCACACACCAGTTTCTTTGTGAGTGTAGACGTCGTGAATGGTTGATGGGATTGCTGGAACTCCAGTAGCGATCATTCTAGTTACTAACGTAAGCACTCAAATGAAACTCATCTGTAAAAAATGCTTTATGCAACACTTTAATGTTTTCCCGAACAAACTGATTAAGCCATTGATAGTAATGGAGTCTACTAGAGTCTAGTCTCTGGAGTCTAGTAGAATTCATGTCATACAGGAATTCTTCTAGTCTCTGGAGTCTAGTAGAATTCATGTGATACATGAATTCGGTATAGCTTAAGTCGCCCGCCGGGTACCTTTAAAGGCACTATACAGATATATTCATTTTTGTTGCGCAGGTTTTCGTAACGGTTTGTTAGGTGAGTTTAAAACGCTTGCTATAACATCATGCAGTGTTTCTTCATTAAGTACTTATCGTTTCCGACTATGTGTCTGATTACAAACAGACCAGTTTCTCTATATTTCTTTATCAAAGGATAAATTGAAGATTTATTTGGTACATTCTTATTTGGGAACTACAATTGAAAAGATTCTTGGCACAAAGCAAAAGATCTAGTTGTTAAATAATATTCCACAATTTCTACCTAATAAAAAATACAGATAACCAAAAATAACTTACTGTTCATAAATAAGAAATAGGAAATTATACTAGCCGATTATAAAACAAAAAAAGTGCTGCCAACCACTTTATCCGAAATTATTGTATTAATATTTCTAAAAATAATTTTACTTGGGTTGGGTTTCAAAACAAACACTCAGTATAAAGTTTAATGTAGTTTATAGCTTTTTAAACGGCAAAGATAAAGAAAAGTTGAGATAAGTTTAGATACCCGTTGCTGTTACAATTCGCACCGTAATATCATATATATATGATATTAATGCGAAAAATTTATATATATATATATATATATATATATATATATAAATTATCACATTCTTTCAAGGATATATTACTAATTTTTAATATTGAATTATGTCGTCTCTTCTTACTAATCACTTTCAAAATAACATCACAATTATTTCGAACCTAATTGCACCTAACTTATTGTCAAACACACTAATGAACATTATATGTTGATCCGTATTAGTTAAATTCATAAGAAGATTCAGACTGTACGTGAAGTTAATAGTTTTGGCTCGCATATTATCTGTGTTTGCATATTAAACTGTCTTAAATTCATCATGCGTTTTGTTTGTTATTTATTAGTAATAATCTTGGATGCTGTAATAACCTATTTACTATATCCTATATCCGAGCACACCAGAAGACTTGTTTCAACTTTTAAATAATACAAGTAATTAAAATTCTATAACTATTAGATAATTAAGAAATAACTCCTTTGTACTTGTAATTATGGTAACGATATAACGATTGTTAAAGTAAGTTTTATTTGAACAAAAAATACAATGGATTCTGTAGTTATTTCTTCATACCTATCCTTTAAAATCTTTATACTTTATCAAATCATAATATTTTTATTTTAAAATTTTAAATGCGTTCAATTTATTTATAATTTAATAATATAATGAGTTTTTCCTACTTGCCTTCATCCCTTTATAAAACTACCTTCCCTAACAAATAAATTATTATTTTTTTTTACATTATTTATTTATAAATTTAAAAAAGATATAATTTCCTTTTTACTTGCCTTTAATTTTCAGTGAAATAAATTTATGAAATATCCATTACGGGTAATTTTAAAAATAGTTTTTGATGTTAAAATTTTATTTGAAATAATTATACTTTTATTATGTTAATTTCTACGTATTAATTAATTAATTTCTACGTATTTCTTAATTTCCGGAAAATATTTAGTTTTAGGTTAAATTACTTTATTTTTTGGCGATTAAAGCTGGTCCTTTCAGATGGAGTTTTGTTTTTAAACAAGGAAATCTTGAGTTAATCTTGTTTTAGGTTTTTCTTAAAAATCTTCACAGTTAACGCAATATTGCGAATGAATTTTCTTCCAAGAATTTTGAAGATTTCGTCTACGTATGTCCAGGTCGCTTTTCTACGTGTTTTACTGTATTCAAAAGTCGTGTACAAGTCTGTACGCGAGTGATGTATTTTTTTTTTTTTTACAATAATGATTTCAGTTTAACTAATCAGAGGTAGTATTCAATTAATTTGTTCGACAATTTTCCGAATAATTTTTTTAATGTTATCATAGATAAGTAATCACGCGTATCATACTTTATCTGTGGTAGATTTACCGTAGGCTGCTTTGTCTTTATCAGTTAGTTGAAACCTGTTTTTGTTTCTTAGTCTTCTATACATCAGTAAAAAATTTCATTAGTGCTTCACAGTTTCGAAACCAGAAAAATGTTTTTTTCATATATTTCGGTATATTATTTTATCTCGTTTTACAACATCTCACTCAAAATTTTATTTATATATGATGTAAAACTTTTATGTAGTTTCTTTCTTTTTCAAAGGTAATAACATCCAAGTAATTTTTGGATAGAATATTAATTCGTAACACGGTACTTCATCTATTTTTAAAATTTTAAGTTCGTTTTCTATATATATTTTTAAAAATTGGTTTCCTTTCTTAAAGAGAAAATTCTTTAACTTTCTTATTAACTTTTTCCGATAGATTGCTTTTTTTTATATAGCCTATACTAATAAAAGTTTCAGATTTAATATTTTAAATGAACATTTCATAAGTTAATTTATATAGAGATATCAGTTAAGAGTAATTGAGATTTATCTGTTTAAATTGATTCTTAATTCATTTCATTTTATCATTGGAATGCATAATAATTTTTTTTAGTTTTTATTTAATTTGACAAGCTATCTATTACTTTAGCCAACTAAAGGCAAATTATTTTCAACTTAAAAATAAGAACAATTAATATTATCTATCTATAAAAATTGATCAATTGTCAACTGTCGAATTGTTAATTGGTTGTTTACCCGTTAAGAATTTAAAAAAAAAAATAAAGAGTAAAATTTGCGATTAAATTTGCCATCCGACTTATCGTAAATTTTTGAATTCCTGAACCGCAGATATGGCCAACATTCAGAGATTTTGCATTTTTCAATGGTTTTCTTACGTTCAAAATCCTGTATAGGTCAAATTTAGTAATTAAAATTTGACATGCTTCCCGTTATCCAGTCAAGCTGAAATTTTACATACAGCTTTAGTTCTGATGACAATATAATATACCGAATCTAATACCGTTCTAAATCCAATATGGCGGACATTATGAAAACATATTTCTTTGTTTTCATAGGGATAACAAATCATTTGTTTCGGTAACTAAGGGTTTGTTGTGGCAGCGAAACGATTTTGTTACGACAACAGAATGGATTTGTTACTGTAACTTTTGCACAAAGGATGCTACCCAAATTTTTCAGTGAAACCGTGCGCACTAATGCACTAATGCACTAGTGAAACCACTAGCGCTGCATTATTGCGCTAGTGGAGTTAGATAGAATAAGAGCAAATTATAAACCAATGTGAATGAATAATTGATGTGTGAATGAACAAGTGCGGTCGGTTACTAAAAAGTAAAAAATAAATTAATTTTAAAAAAAATTTTTAAATAAATGAATGGTTTTCTTCTAAAACAAAATTGTTCTAAAAAGTAAAAAAAATAGCTTTTCAGTGATTATAAGATATCCAGAATAATTTTCAACAATTGTAAAAAGAAAACCATTGTGCGCTCATAAAATATTACTGAAGAATTCGAATAGGTGATATGTTCTAATAGTGGATTTGAATTTTAGATCGTGGATACCGGTGTTCTTTGGTTGGATTTCAATTAACCACACATCTCACGAATGGTGGAACTGAGATTGTATAAGACTACACTTCATTTACACCCACACATATCATCTTCATTCATTCTCTGAAGTATTATCTAAAAGGTAATTACCGGAGTCTAAACAGGAAAAAGAAAGAAAGGTGATATGTGGGAAACCATAAAGATAAAAATGTGAACATTAATTAAAATGATTAGACAAAGTAATATATTATGAGCGCACAATGGTTTTCTTTTTACAAATGTTGAAAATTATTTTAATTATCTTATATTCACTGAAAAATTATTTTATACTTTTTAGAACAATTACGTTTTAAAAGAAAACCATTGTTTTAAAATCTTTTTTTAATTTATTTATTTATAATTCAGTTATTTTTTTTTAATACTTTTATTTATAGTTTCATCAACAATTAAAATCATTAGTAACTTGTCATTGTAATGTAACTGCACCGGTAAATATGTAATCTTGAACAAATTCAGGCCAACCACTCTTGAGACTCTTTTTTGTTTTCTTTCCTGTTTAGCTTCCGGGAATCACCGTCAGGTATTACTTCAGAGGATATGTATGAATGTAAGTGAAGTGTATTCTTGTACAGTCTCAGGTCGACCATTTTTGAGATGTGTGAATGATTGATACCCAACCAATAATGACCACCGGTATCCACGATCCAGTATTCAAATCCGTATAAAAGCCTTTACTAGAATTTGAACGTTGGAACTCTCGACTTCGAAATCAGCTGATCTGCAAAGACGCGTTCACCACTGGACCAACCCGGTTGGTTAATTCATTTATTATTTACACATTTGTAACATTTTTAGTTAGTTGAATGCTGAAATTTATCGCAATTGTTTTTGAGCGATCTTGAATAAACGAAAAACCCAAAACTTTATCGTTTAACCGTTTAAAAAGAAATTAAAGACATTGACTTCTAACTATTTTTAGAGAAGTTACAACAGTGAAACTGTATATTACATAACCATCATTCGTTTATTTATCAATCATCCAAAGCCATGGTCTTAGGAAAAATGGAATTTTATACAGCAGTTATATGTGTAAATTGCTAAAAAAATATTACCAGCTAAAGTCAAATTTCGCGATAGTGTAGCCCGAAAGTTAAATAGCAGACATCGTGTAGACTGTATGGTGTTCCAGAAACATGGAAATGAATACTCTTCTCTGGAAATATTTAAAAAATTTTGGTTCATTTAAAAATTTATTTGCTGAAGAAAACGAAGTGTTGCAAAAAGTTAAACACTTTTCAGAGAAACAAAAAAAATGTTTTGTATATGCGGTCTCCGATCTAACGAGACATGTTACTAAATGTTATAAAGGAGTGTATTAGACTTGGTATGAACATAATTTCTGATTTGTTGGCGGAGTTATCGAATCTACAAGGATAAAATTTAACACATCAACTGTTAATCACTCGGTTAACTTTCAACATTCATTTACCTGGGCGCATAAAAACGTAATGGAGTTTTTACGACGTTTTTACGTTGTCATCACCCGGAAAACTAACATCTAAAAACAAAATATTAAATCTAATAAAACAACAACAAAAATTAAAACAAAATCAAAACATACACTAGAAATTTAAAAACAAAATTAAAACTTAAAACAAAATGTGAAATATAAAAAAAAAAAAAAATCTAAAACATTAAACACAAAACATACAACTACAATTAGAGCTAACATAATAAAAATGTAATTATAACCACTATTACAGGTCAATACGTATCTACTGTCATAGATAACAATTATACATACATATATATAAAACTAAAATAAATTTAACAAACTTCGTGAGGAGTGTAAAAAGCTTCTTCTGGGATGACAGAAAAAATAAAAATTTTAAATGAAATCCATAAATATATATATATATATATATATATATATATATATAAAAAAACTAATACTACTAAAAAGTATCTAAAATATCAACTCTTTGAAGAAGGAATAACACCCGGTCCAAAACAGCGTCATTGGCCAGGATTTGACGATTGTTCCTGGGAAATTTAAATTTGCAACGCAAGGCCGCGTAATGCACACAACCGACACGGATGTGGCACACAGTTAATGTATGCATATTGGTGCATTTACCGCTGACATCAGATACACGTAAGTAACTCTCGTATGTCGTGTCCGCAATCGGCAGAGGACTACTTCCTCGTTCCACAGGACGAATTTTCCTGTGTGAGGAATCCCATGGCAAACAGAACCTTTAATGTACCGGAGTTTTTTATCTATTGTAGCCGTCCAGTCATCTTGCTATTTTGCGCGAAGAGTGAGTTGTACGTATCTAATAAAGTCGGATGCAGTAACACGGGTAGTGAAATGATGGATAAGTACATGCGTCTTTAGCAACGGAATTTACACATTCATTACCCGGAATCCCAACTTGGCTAGGAATCCAGCAGAAACTCATTTGTGCGTTGCGATGGTTCAACTGGGCGATTGCATTGTAAATGTCGGTGACGGTGGGATGTCTGAAATAAAAGTTTTCTAAGGCTTAGAGAGCACTACACGAGTCACTACAAATAAAGATGTGATGGTTTTTAGGATTAATGATATTCAAAGCCTTTTTTGGAACGCGTATAATTTTGCAGTAAAGAAACTCGTAATACCAGGTAGACCAATCATATAGGTTCAATCATTAACAATAAATGCGTTTCCAACGATATCGTTTTGTTTCGATCCGTGTATACTACTGCGTCTGGGTTTGTCTTGAAGAGAATATGGTGAAACATTTGCTGAAAGAAAATAGGTGGTGTTGATTCATTATTGTATATCGTGAGGTCAAACATAGAGTTTATAAGGTTGATTTTCCACGAAGGTTATGAACATGGATATATTGGAAAAATAGAAGGTGCGTTAACATTCAGAATGTGCAGTAAACGTCGGGTACGAATGTTTATGAGCAGCAACAAAAAGATGGATGTGCAAGTAGTATGGTACATTGAAATCTGCGCTAGACTCCTATTAATGCGAATTTATATTTACTCCTATTAATTTATTATTATCCTTTTCGATCAAATTTTGAAGGATATCGTCTTTTTTCCTCGTCAGTGATGGATGTAAGTAAAACTTACTTTTTACTATTGTAATACAAATTTAGGAAATGTCCGTTTTCGAAAGAAGACCCAACAATTTTTTCTTGGGATTAAAAATAAAATTAATTTCTTGTTATATCTGTAACGATTACTAGTCAAAGATTTTATCGGTTACCGACACGTCACTTATTCATAACCAAAAACGTTTATTCAGTAAGATACTTTTACCGAATAACTTCTAATAACAGTTTTTTTTTTTTTACTTTAAACTTTTGAAATTCGTTATCTGAAGTTTTTTAATAGCCATTTTCTTCAAATTTATTTATCTTTATCAGTAATACTTGTGTGTGTGTGTGTGTGTGTGTATATATATATTTTTTTTTTCATTTTTTTAATTTTTTTTTATCAGTAATGCAGTTTATAAAAAATAAAAAAAGTTACTGCGATAAAGATGAAATTAATCCAATTCAAATAAATAAAATTAATCTTAATTTCATACTACAAAAATACATAGTACTTTAGGCAACGGTAAACATTAAAATGAAATAATAGAGCTCGCCCTAGTTTAACCGTTAGAAAATAACTGACGACCTGCAATAATTTCAAAACAACCCACGTGTAAAGCGAAATTATAAGCTTCGTATTAAACAAGATGTCTTATCTTACACTTCCTTTCAGTCAGTGTTATTTTTATTACATTTCTTTACTTGATTGTTCTTACATTATTTATACCGCTGTATATAATAAATCTTCAAAATGGTTGCGTTTAACTAAGCATCTTACGTCATACACTGGATAACCTTTTTTTCCTGCTTAGCCTCCGGAACCACCGTAAGGTATTACCTCAGAGGATGATACTGTCGCGTGTTCGCGGCTAGATCAGAATATTGAGAGATTGACAATTTAGAATCTTTATATAACTGCAGTTTATTAGTTTAAAATGTTTATAATTACAACCTCAGACAAATCAGAAATAATAATAATAAGCGACGGTAATATAACAATTTAAAAAATAGTAAACAAACAAATATTAATCATAGTAATTACAACCACAATAATAATAAGAATAATAGTAATAGTAAACACTAGTAAACGGTAATAATATTACATGTCAATAACAACAAATCAAACAATTAATACATAACATAATCAAAACAGTAAACATGATGTAAAACCAGAGCATAATATATAACGTAATCAACAAAGAATGACAATCACAATATTACACATCAAACAGTCATAAATGTCAATAGTATATAATAAATATAAATTACACACAAGACAGAGTTTAAAATACATAATCGTTCGAATTTATTCCAGTTAGATAAATAGAAGACCAATTCCCATTAACAATTCCAACGAAATTCGAAATTAAAGATTCCCATTAACGAAATTCCCATTAAAGACCCATTAACACAGGATATAGCATAACCGCAAGTCTTAAACCTTTTAACCACTAATCTTGTATTAATAAACAACCGTATAAAGTTCATTCGCGGATAGATACCTGTGTTGTCCACAAATGCAACTATCCTAACAGTTTATGAATGAAATTTAGTATATTATTTCTTTCACTTTTAGTTTTACAGTAACTTATCGATAGTATTTCTTGTTTGCTGGAATTACTCATGGCCTCACCATAATCGTATCGAACTTAATTCACAACGGGAATTCGCTCTCTTACTGTCCACCCTGCAGAATGCTCTCGCTGATTGACGTCTCGCATTCTTGTCTCGCAAACCCACACAACAAACTCTCCTCGCTGGAGTGACGTCGTAACGTCTCGCTGGACTGATTCGCAGAACTCCGCCGAATTCACACAAATGACATCTCGCAGCCTCTCTTCAAGAATCTGATATCGTAAAATCTCACTGGATTGACGTCGTAACGTATCGCAGACTCACCTCTCGCACAACTGACTTTTAAATGGTTTCCCAGCGGTACTTATGCTCCTGTTTTCTTTACCTGCTGGACCGTACTCAACTCGAAGAGTGAGAACGATGACCGAGTTTATTCGTCTTCATGAATTCTTTAACCTGGTCCGGTTATTCTTGTCAAGGTACAACATGTGTTTATTGTGTGACAGCGGACAGTATTACAAAATACGATTCTTAAAAGGTCTTGTTAGCTTTAATAAAACGGTTTATTTTTGTTCTTTTCTGCATTCCTATAATTATTATATTTTCTACTACTACTTACATAATAATTGGTAGGAATCTGTTACTCACGCCCGCTATACCGGTCTTGTTACAATGTGTATAAATGTAAATCTAAATGTAGTCTTGTATAATTTTCAGGTCGACCATTCCTGAAATATGTAATTAATTGAAACCCAACCACTAAAGAACCAGTATCCACTATCTAGTATTCAAATCCGTATAAAAGTTAACTGCTTTACTACTATTTAAACCTAAGGTCTCTCGACTTCGAAATCAGCTGATTTGCGATGACGAGTTCACCTTTAGACCACCTACCCGGTGGGTTCACTGGATAACCTAAATTGTGTTGTTACACATCTGTGTACAGATTGTTTTTTGAGTTCATAATTTTCTTCCAAAAATTTAAAAGGATTTCTATTTAAAGCACATTAAGAATAAAGTATGTTCGTTTGCGGTAAGTTATATGAAGTAAATTAGATCACGGCATTCATAAAGATGTGATTTCAATTCTATATTCATATTACTTGAAAAATAAGCGATAGATATTTTTTATTGAAGTAATAGCAGTATGTTACTTACACTTTATAAACAATTAGTCATCATTGCAAAATTATATGGCCTTACATCATGTCAGTCCCTACTTTTAAAATGTTGAAAGCTCCACTTTCTATTAGATCTACTATAACCTTTAAACTTTTTAACCTCTCCGTTTTGCTCCTTCTACTGGTCTTTCCAGTAATGTTTAATTAATCCTTCTCCTGTCACGTTACATCTCAGCCAGTTAACTTTACTATTTTGAATTGTTCAAATTAAACTTCTATTCTCATTAAATTTCTTCATTAGTTCTTCATTTTTCACTTTATTTATCCATTTAATCTTCTCCTATCTCTTTCATGCCTCCATTTGAAATGTGTCTAGTTTTTCTTTTTATTAAGAGTTATGTTTCACATTCGTAAAGAAGTACTCTACAAATACTTCACAAGATTAATTCTTCAAACTTAAATTCCAGTTTACTATATAATAATATTAGGTTTTTTTTATATACTACCTTAGCTTTAATATTTTTGTTCTTAAAATATTATTCAAAAATATCTTAATATTTTTGTTCTTAATATATTTTGAAGTTAATATCTTAACTTCAATTAAACAGTGTTGAATTAAATTACAAAATAATTTATTTCGTTATTTCAAAATATTCCAAAAGTACCTTCTCCGAAATTTTATTTTTTAATTTATTTTTCTTTCGCATTTGTTAGGTGAAATAAAATATTAACTTTATTTCAAACAGTAAGAAATATAATTTTTTCATTTAGGAATAATAAATATTTCCCCCTCTCTTAAATGTTTCACACAATAGATAAATCTTCTTAAGTATTTAAAATAATTTTTCAAAATATTTTTATAATACATAATCTCCTCTTCTTTGAGGGATTTCAATGGAAATCCCTTCCTGTATGATAATTTTTTTTTGTACTTAAATTTACTTATGGTTCAGATAAATTAGAACCGATTGTAAATTAAACACTGGCAAAAAAATTTAATTATTTAAAGTAATTACAGGTAGTGGACCTGAATGAAAATTAATTAATTGAACGATAAATGGAAATTAATACAAATTACTGGTTGCGATAATAAAAAAAAAATTCCAAAACTAATCGGGATTCAAAGCCAGAAAATGTAGATATGTTATCATATAGGTTGCATATCATATTATGTGCGTTAAAAAATATTTAAAACAAATTAAAAGTTTCTCTCTGGTTATTGGTTTTTATGAATCAGTATCTCCATCATAATTTTTGCAATTAATTGTTTAAAATTTATTACATAAATTTACAAAATACATAAAGAAAATTCTAAAAAAAATCTATGTATGTATGTGTTTTGATGAAGTAAAATTACAAACGTTTTGATGATTTTAATCAGATAAAAAATAAATAGATAGGGAAAAGTTGTGTATTATATTCTACAGTTTGTTTCAATTTGTCTCCATGCATACGGTTTTTTAATAAACTAATTTGTTAAAAATATGTATAAATGTGCGCTGTTTATAAAAGAAATTGTCAAATCCTATAAAGAAATGAAAATAAGGTTACTATGAAATACGGTAAATTCATGTGGACTTAATCTACAGATTGACGCGTGGAGTATCTTAATAAAATAGAGCTGCTAATGGACATTCTGTCGTAGAGGTACAGTTCATGTCTGTCGGCCTGAAAATTCCTATGAAATAACTTAGTAAATTAAGATACTCAGGGTAATGACTCGGTCGCCTTCTCTGCCAATCTATTTGCTCGTTAAAAGAATTGTGCTCCTGTATTTCGCTCAATATACCTTAATTAAATTTTCAATTAAAATAGAAGGTGATAGTAATGAATGCTTTAGTAGGAAATGGACTGTTACGATTCATCTCGACTCCATCGTCGTAATGATCTGACAGATTTGTTTTCCAAAAATATTCATCTTTTTATTTCCTAATTAAAAGTTAAATCTCGTATTTTTTATTGCGCATTAAATTTATAAAATTATGTGGCTTAACGTTATATTATATGAATTTTGTTTACCATATACGATGTTGTTACTAATTGTAAAAAGTATTTAGTTACTGTCTAATCGTTTGTGTAACGATGTAAAATCCTATATGCAATTATAATTAGTATCAATTTACTTAATAATTATTAATTACTGCAACGTTTCCTGTAAAGTCTAGACTACACTAATTATCCGCCTAATAGTTTTAAACATGTAGCTTATATATGATTATCTTTATAAATTTTGCTTAAACTTGTTCTGTACTGTACTGAGGTAAGATTTTAATATAATCCGACTATGACAGGAAGAAAATGAAATTGTTTAGTGCCTCTGTAACTCCGTTCGACTGTATTAATTCTCTTGAAATGTGTAAAAACTATTTAATTACTTAGATAGATACGACGGAACATTTTGAAAAACTTACACTGGCAGATTTTTTGTTGATTTTTCTCAGACGAAAATAAGATTAATATACCAAACGATATGTTAGTTTTAAAGTGGTTAAAAAGAGAAGTCGAAGGAAATAAGTATATATATACATAAGAGGTTATCTCTAAAGTAAAAATCGTGTCATTGTAAAAAAACTTTCCTGAAAACTTTATAAATATTTTTTTATTTCTCTTAAACTGCATACCTTATTCTACTTCTCTATATAATCGCCACATGATTTAACATATTTATCATAGCGATACATCAGCTTCAATTTACTCTCGTCGTATTCTTCTACCGCCGCCGATTTTGAATGGCGCGCCGTAACTTAGTAGAGTTTTGTAGTAGGGTTCTGCATTTACAGTCGTTCCACGTGACATGAAATCAATCAGCAGTATGCCAAAGCGATCCCAAATAGACTGTGGCCATCAGTTTGCGTCCAAATGGCTGTGGCTTGACCTTTGTTGTTAATTGAGGATGACGCCATTCACTTGACTCCCGTTTTCTCTCTGGCGTGTAATACGAAATCAATGTTTCATCGCCAGTAACAATTGAATTGAGGGACTCATCACCTATTTCTTTGTCGCGCATCAAAAATTTCAAAGCAGATCCCATTCGGATTTTTTTGTGACGTTCCGTTAAAACGTGCGGAATCTAACGTGCACAATGCTTCCTGATGCCTGAATGGTCATGAACGATGAGACCGATAATAGTTATTGAAACATCAGAAAAAAGAAGGGCCAGATCGGAAATCGTTGGGTGTCGATCATTTCTGATTTCATCATCGACGTGTTTAAACAAGTTGTTTGTGATTATCGAGGGCCTCCCCGAACGTTCTTCATCTTGAACATGAATTCTGTTATTTCTAAACCTTTCTCACCGTTTTCGGACGTTTCTTTCATTCATTACATTATCACCGTACACAGCAACCAACTGCATATGAATTTCAGCCGGCTTAATGTTTTGATGGTTTTAAAAACTTATGACTCCACGTATTTCACAGTCGACAGCAACATCGATTTTCATATTCATTTTATAACGTAATAACTACAACGTAATCAAAGATACTTCCTTCCTTTTTTCTGTTTAGCTTCCGGGAATTACCATCAGGCAGTAGTTCAGAGGATGAATGAGGATGATATGTATGAGTGTAAGTGAAGTGTAGTTTTGTACAGTATCAGGTCGACCATTCCTGAGATGTGTGGTTAATTGAAACCCAACCACCAAAGAATATTGGTATCCACGGTCTAGTATTTAAATCCATATAAAGGTAACTAACTGCCTTTACTAGGACTTGAACGATGGAACCTTTGACTTCGAAATCAGCTGCTTTGCGAAGATGCGATCACCACTAGACCAACCCTTGTAATCAAAGATACTACAACGCGACAACTTACAGACAACAATGCAATGTGAACATTACTAGAGTGGCCATGAACGACACAGGTTCACCAACCTGAAGGAGAGAAACTTCGCAGTAGTCTTTACTTTAGAGATATCCCTCGTATATATTAGCAGACCCGACAATGCTTCGATATTGCCATTTATCTATATATATGTGTGTATATATATATATATTTATATATATAGATTAAATGAACGCAATTGAATGATTAATAAAGCATTAAAAAACTGAACGTTACGGAACTTCACAAAATTTAACCTTTCACTTTATAAAAGTCAGAATGTAAATAAATCCAATGGGCTAAACAACAGCACTACTTAGCGCATTTATTTCAAACTATATTCTAAACACAGAAAATGGTGGAAAATAACTTTTTAACGAAAATACATATGGCTGAAAAATCCATCACAATTAATAATGAACATTAAGAAACTTATATAACATTACGGAACTTCACAAAATTTAACCTTTCACTTTTTAAAAGTCAAAATGTAGATAGATCCAATTGTCAAAATAGTACTACCTAACGAATTTAATTCAAACTACTCTCTAAACACAGCAGTCGTTTCAAAATACCCCTAACTTTCCTTCTACTGGTCAGAACAAGGATTTCAATAGCTTTAAACCTTCTCCGGACAACGCGGACCATTTTGTAAAAATCCACCCGTGAATCGATCCAGTAGTTTTTTTAGTCTATAGCGGGCACACATACGGACCTTGCCTTTTATATATACAGAAGAAAAAAGTATTTTTGTATATGTGTTTGTATGTTTTGTAAATATCTCGACACCGTCGCCACCTATCGGGTGTAGTTATTTGCAAAACATTTTCTTTTCACGTAACTAATATTTTTTTCTGAATATAAGCCAAATCGATCCATAAATACAATTTTTCTAAATACCTCAACCCCAGTGCCACGTAGCGGGTTCATTTTTCGCAAAAATATTTATTTTCTTGAAACTAATAAATATTCTGAATACGAGCCAAATCGGACCATAAATGCAATTTTTCCAAATATCTCAACCCCAGCGTCATCTGGCGGGTCCATTTTTTGCAGATGAATTTATTTACATGTAAGTAACATATATCCTGAATGCTAGCCAAATCGGACCATAAATACAATTTGTTGAAATATATAGACTCCAGCGCCACCTAGCGGGTCCAAACTAATTCAGAAATCTTTACGGGCGCGCGCACAACAACTCACCAAAGTTTCATCGTAATCCGATGAATGGTATAGGAACGCATACGGGACAAACAAACTTTTAATTTTTATATACGTATATAAAATATATATTAGCGATTTAAATAGAAATTAATTCTATTATAGATTTTTTCGTTTAAGAGAAGTATTAAACAATTATAATTAATTCAAGTATTTTCGTATTTATACTTCAAATATCAGTATTCGATTTAAATAGTTTAAAATAACGCACCTAATTTCGTTACTTAGCTGAAGTACCATAAATAAGTTAATCATTTACTTAACAACAGAAAGGAATGGACTGCTTCATGCTATGCATGAAGGCATCTTTCTTGTGGCTGTGATTCATGTAAAGCACCAGAGGTGTAAGAGGAGATAAGAATTTAAGCTACTTTCACTAAAAGTAATTATGTTCATTTTAAAGCCAGTCCTTGAGCTGAATAGAGTAAAGTTGTCACGTTACTCTACTACCACAAGATTTATCGTTCTTAATTTGGCAATACGAAAGTAGAAAAATTAAGTAAATAATTGAGAAATTTTTTTTTACTTTTAATCCTGGTTTTACTTCCTTGTACGAAGTATTTGGGAAAACCGAAAATTTCGGTTTTCAAATTTCAATGAAAATATCCATTTTGACCACTCCTGAATCCATTTTGAGTAGTTTGGGCATAAGGTCTGTACATACATACCTATGTATCTCGCATAACTCAAAAATGATTTGCCGTAGGATGGTGAAATATTGGATTTGTTACTGTTGTAACATGTAATTTTGCACTTTCCTTTTTGATTACAATCGACTGGAAAAATATGTCCAAAAAGCCCAAAATGCAAAGAATTTATATTTTGGACTTTTTCTTAACTGCAGTAATAAGTCCTAATTGAGAGCTTTTCAACGATATATCATAAGTGGTACTTATTTTCATTGGTTCCAGAGTTATAGCCAAATAAAATTTTAATTAATGAAACATTTGGATCTTACGAGGGAATGCATATCGGTTCGAATCAGACTTTATCTTTTTTTTTTATTTAAATATATTGATTTATTAATAATTATTAATCTCTGATTATAAAATATTTTTACGATAAGTAATAATTCAATAAAAAAATATCAGAAGTTATTAATGAAATAAAATTTTATGTACTTTTAAAAATGTGTATATGTAATTTAATAGGCGTGCAACGATGTCATTGGTGACCACATCAGATTTTTTTATAGCTTTATGTTTTAATGTTTTTTTTCTTTTTATATAATTTTATTTTATTTTTACAAATTTTAAATAATTTTACTAAACTAAAATAATTTTTTCAGGTATGAAAAAAATCCGTACGAAAAAAGCCTTTACAAAACACGGTAAAGGAAGAGAAGTGTATTTTAATAAAGTAAAAAGAGGAATGTAAAAAACGTCATAAAAGGTTTGCTACCGAGCGTGAGTAAATGCTATCTGGAAAGTCGGAATATGTTTTTTTAGGTTTTTCATCTGCTTTTCTTCATTTTTGCGTAAATACTTTATATGAACCATCTTTAGTTACGTTATAATAATCTTTTACTAAAGAATTATGTTATAATTAAAATTTAATTTTTCGAATTTAACTTTCCCGGCGTAGTAACTCTAGAATTATCCTGCAAGAAGGAAAGTGTGGTCATCAGTCAAAAAATTGGTTATAGGTTTTTTGCATTTCTTGACGTTTCATGTCCAAAAAAAAAAGTGGGGGACAATGTTCCTACGTGTACGTGTATTGGCGTATTTGAAGCTTTATAATTTTTGATTGGTTGAACCGATTTTGATGAAATTTGATTCAGACACTCGGGGACATGAGACATTTTGTTGGTAAAGGTTTGGGGTCAATATCTCCAGCAGGTTGAGTAGATAATTTCTTTGATATCAATTTTTTGAAAATCTTGCAAATATAATCCCACTTTACATTAAGCTGAATACATGTATACATTCATATCTTTCCATCTTAAAAATAATGCCGCCGAATTCTCTCCCTTCTCCAGTAATAAAAACAAAACTGTTGTTGGCAACGTATGATTTCCTTGTCCGCCAACTAAATTTCATTAACACGTTTTTTTTTTTTTTTAAATGAAAAGTACATTAACCTTTTTTTCATGAAGAATTTCTGATATGTTTCATATTTTCTTTTTTTGTTATTACTGAATTATTATTCTCGTAAAACGTTTTTTACAATGAGAGATTAATAACTATTAATAAACCAATATATCTGAATTGAACAAAGGGAGATGAAGTCTGATTCGAACCGATGTGCCTTCCCCTAAGATCCAAATATTTCATTAATTAAAATTTTATTTGACTATAATTCTGGAATCGATGAAAATCAATACCACTTATGTATATCGTTGAAAAGCTCTCAATGAAGACTTATTACTGCTGTTAAGGAAAAGTCCAAAATTCAGGTTTTTTTGGATATTTTTGTTGTCAATTACAATTAAAAGGGAAGGTGCACAACTAGATGTTACAACAGTCCTTAATCCAAATTTTCAATATTCCACCGCTAATCGTTTTTGAGTTACAAGAGAGATACGTACGTACGTACAGACGCCACGCCGAAATCAGTCGAAATGGATTCAGTGTTGATCAAAGTGGATATTTCCGTTGAAATCGAGAAAACCGAAATTTTTCACGATCACACTTCCTTTACTTAGTACAAGGAAGTAAAAAACTATATTTTTATTTAATTTATGTTTTTTAGCAGAATCTACTTTTTATGCCTTCTTAAACGTAGTAATAATGCAAGTAGCCCAAAAAAATAATTCGATGCAGTATTATGGGTGGGGCAGCCGATCAAAGTTGAAACATATTGATTTTTTAAAACTTTTTTTTTATTTATTTAAACTTTTAGTAAAAATATTACCATACAATTTCATCATAATTCATCCTTATATCCAAAAAAGAAATCGGAGGTAACTTTTTCGTGTTTCATTATTTTTTCATTATGTGAGAATTAATAAAACCAATGCTAGGGAAATAAAACATTGATGCCAGCTTTTTGTTTTATTATTTGTTTGAAAACCTTTTTACTGAATTTATTAGAAAAAAACTTACAATTAGAAAGTAAGGGAATTTCCTCTACAAAATAAAAATAAATTATCGAGATTAATTCATTTGATGCAGAGATTGAATTGAACGTAGCCCAACTACTTACAGAAAAAAGTGCACACGGTAGCAAAAAAATTACTGATTTAAAAATTCTCAAATTGTGAGAACGTTTCTCTTTTATTGTTAAAAAATCATACTTTAATAAACATATATTTCATAAAAATAATAATGAAAATAAAATTATTAAATAAAATTAATTACCATTAGGTCAGTAAGTAAATATGAATATCAATATGAAGTAATTTATAATTATTTAATTTGAATTACTGGATATAGAAAAACAGTTTATGGTTGTATACTTGGTGAGGGGAACAAAGAAAAATAGTTGACAGTTTAAAACGTTTCTTTTATTCAGTTTTACTAGTTTAAATTAATAGCTTGTTAAAATGATAAAACGGAATTATCTTTTTTACAACTCGTAATTGTTTTAGAGAACATCACTCGATAGCAGTCCTGCATGTTAACTATAAAAACACAGCATAATTTATTTAAATTGTTGTTTGTGTACTTCTTTACTTCTAGTCGTCTTATTGAAATTCTTGATGAGTTTGGGTTATCTAGGTAATATATTAGATTGCTTCTACTAACATTTGTTATAAAATTTCAGTAGAATTTTTGAAATGTGTAGTCAATTTAGGTAACTTGCAAGTTATTCTTTAGCATTCTATTGCGTTTTTATTGTTGTGTACATACATATGTATGAGCTTTTGTTATAAGTTGTTGGAATTTTGATTAAAATTGTTTCTTTCCATTCTTTTATTATACGTTGCAACGTATTGTCATTTAAGGTTTTACTGCGTTGTACTTTATATATAATCAGACTGGATTTAATGTAATTTTATAAATTTGAGTTAATATTAATTTTGACTGTCTGCATAGAAAGCGATGTTTTAAAGTAAACTTTAATTGTTTACCTCACAAAATTTTAAAAATAGTAATAAATTATTATTATTTTATATTATAAATTAAAAATGTTTTATTATTATTATCTTTTTCCAGATTAAAATAACATATTTATGCTTTTATACCTAAAATAAAAAAAAATAATTGTAAATAGTGTTGAATAATAAAAAAAAACTTCTTAACAAATAAAACTTCTCAATCCATTTCCAGGATTGAGAATTTTGTTTTAAAAATCATATGGTGTCTCCCCCTTTCTTTCAAATGAATTTTTATTTGCCTTCACTATATGTATTAACATTTTAATGAAAAACTGGAATATAAGACTTATTCAGAAGTTTTTACTTGCTTGTAAGAAGTAAAGAAAGTATTGTAATCGCGACAAAAAAAAGCTTTTCAGTTTTCAACGGAAATATCCATTTTGACCGTTCCGATTTAAAAAATAAAATTCTGATGTGGATACCATACAAAGTACACATACTTAAAGTATGGATATACTTTAAGTATGGTGGGCACCATACATACAGTGGATACATACGTGTGTAGTTAAGTACATACGTCACGCCGAAACTAGTTAAAGTGGATTCAGGGATGGTCAAAAAGTATATTTCCGTTGAAATCTGAAAACCTAAATTTTTCACGATCACAATACTTCCTTTACATCGTACAAGGAACAAAAAATCGAAATGAAATTTTTTCATATACTTAAAGTCATTGATTACATGTGTTTTTTGTACGCCTATTAAATTACATATACACATTTTTTTTTTTAAATGAGAAGTGTATAAAATTTTATTTCATTAATAACCTCTGATATTTTTTCATATTTTTTTATTGTTATTGAATTATTATTTATTATAATTTTTTTACAGTCAGAGATAAGTAATTACTAATAAATCAATATAATTAAATTAAAAAAAAAAAAAATTAAAAAAGGAGATGAACTCTGATTCGAACCGATATGCCTTCCCTTTCTAAGATCCAAATATTTTATTAATTAAAATTTTATTTGGCTATAACTCTGGAACCAATGAAAATAAAGTATTACTTGTGATATATTGTTGAAAAGCTCTCAATGAGGGCTTATTGCTGCAGTTAAGAAAAATTCCAAAATCCAGATTTTGTTTTGATTTTGAGCTTTTTTGGACACTTTTGGTTTAGTCGATTGCAATCAAAAGGGGAGGTGCACAAGTAGATATTACAGCAGTTCTAAATCCAAACTTTCAACATCCTACGGCTAATCGTTTTTGAGTTATGCGAGATATATACGTGTGTACTTACGTACATACGTGCAGACGTCACGCCAAAACTAGTTAAAGTGGATTCAGGGATGGTCAAAAAGTATATTTCCTTTGAAATCTGAAAACATAAATTTTTCACGATCACAATACTTCCTTTACTTCGTACAAGGAAGTAAAAATCGAAATCAAATTTTTTCATATTCTTGAAGTCATGGATTACATGTGTTTGTTTTTACCCAGTTACGCTACAACAAGAATTGCAGAAAAAAGAATACAAGTAAAGAATGAAACAAACCTACAGTAACCAGAAAAAATATTCATAATAAAATTATATTTCTCGACTAATCATTCATTCCAGACCTCAATTAAAATACTAATTTTTATTAGTACAGATAAATTTCAGCGGTTATTTAAAATTCATTGAGTAGGTTATACCTATAATATAAACTAAAGGACATGTTTTTGAGAAATAGCCGGAAATATTTTGCCTAACTCATAATAAAAATTTTGAAATCTACAAATTATTTTTCCACTTATTATTTTTTTTATTGTATTTTCATTTTTTTTTTTAACGGTGTTTCTTTATATAATTTTAGTTCTCTATTCAATCATGCGCAGGTAACTGAACAGATCTGACAGACATTTCTTGGTTAGTTCTAGAAGTACATGAAAAAAGGAAACGTTTTAGTGTAATTTAATTTTAAGATATAAATTTGGTTATTTTTTTAAATTCTGATAATTTATAATATATTCCTTCGGTAATATGAACATTTTATCTTTAATTACTACTGCACTTTACAGTTTTAAGACAAAGTAAAATTTTACCATTTATTATAGGTAATTTAAGGGTTTAAATACAATAACACATGCTAAATTATATTTTTAAGTCTCATTTTAGATACAAATTAATGGGTAATTCAAACGTATAATTTAAAATAAGTAATTTAGATAATGTTCATTGTATTTCGCCAAGTATAAAGAAAAAAATTTAACTTAATATTGTTTAATTAACATTTAATATCTGATTTCCTATTTAAATTGATAATAGTGTTTCAATTAAATGTCACCTAATCTATTCTCGTATGAAATTTTACAATATGTATGAAAATTATCTGTATTGATAAGTAATTATATAATGTTTAAATTATTTTGTACCGTAACTGTTACAGTTACTAGCTTGAATACTGCAACCTGAATGTAAAACGCAGTACAAAAATCCTATAGCAAAAAACACGTTTCACGTTTTTTTTTTTTTTTTTTAAACTGAATATTATGAATAACATATTCGTGTCATCTTTAAAATATTAAAATTGGTTGTCAAAAATTTCAGTAAAATAATATTTTTATAGCAATATATCGTATTGATAATATATCATCACTTTTACAATAAGAAGCCTTTAACAGTTTACTTTTTTTTCATTTAATCTAAAGTAACTGAAAAAGAAAAGAATAGTTTTTTTTGCTTAATTCGTTTATTTACAATCAGCTTCTATATTGAAGCTATAAGTAAGTCGTATGACAGACTGTCACTTGAAAGAGAATTATCCAATGATAATCCACAACGAGTACAAAAACTATGTGATAAATACTAGAAAACAAGATAAAGAATAAAGACAAGATAAATAGTATTAATAAATACTAGTAACTATGAAATAATATAATATTTGATAGTGTCTTTGAATATAGTTAAATGTCTTCACGTCATTAATCAAGTCGGGTACGTAGATAGAACAAAAAAATAAATAAAACAACATAAATACAACAATAATTGAAATATAAATATAGATAAATAACAAACGCGAGCATCCATAAATTTGAATAATTGAAAACAAAACAAAAACAACTTTAAGAAGTGTCATCTCCAGCAAACCGGATCATCGTTACAGTTTATCAACCAGATGTACATGGAGTCTTTTCAGCCTCACTGAAAAGTCCTCACTGTTGTCAAGTAAATTAAAAATTAGATAATTAACATGCTTCTCTAACTTGGACACAAACTCGTAACTCGAACTAAGCGTTCAACTTCTCGAACGTATGGAATGCCTATGTAATCGTGTATCTCAGAATTCCTCGCGAACCACGACATTTATGTAATGTTCTGTAGTATTTTATTCTGGAACCGTTGGATAATCTCTGCATTGCTGTTACTGGTTGTCCCCCAGACTTCAATTCTGTAAGTCCATACCGGCATCAAGAAAGCCTTGTAAAGTAGATTCTTGATAAAGAAAGTTGTGATCCCTTACCCACTATCCAGTATATATTTTTAAACTTTTGTCAAACGACTTGTTTTTCTACCTTACATGATCTCTCCAAGTTAAACGGCGATCAAGGTAAAAGCCCAGGTATTCTGACGCGTTTAAATGAACTTCAAGGCAATTTAAGTTTTATTGAATTATACTATTTAGCAGTTTATAACTTTACTTTATATAGGTTGTTATAATAACGTATTAAATTTACCTAAATAAATCTATTTATTTTTTAATCCATTGCATCATGGAACAATATATCGAGTTGATATTTCAAATGCCTGTTTTATATATTTTGTAAATAATTTGTATTTATTTGTTTGTTTTAATTTATTTTCAAATTGTTATATATATTTTTTTTAATGTGTTATATATATTTATATAAAATTGAATTAATATTAATGTATTTTGATGTAAAACACATCCCGGGGTATGTAAATGGGTTTACTAGTTTGTTTTATATTATATTGACTGTAGAGTTCTCTTGTTAATTATTTATTATAGTCATGGGAACAGATGTCATCGGTAACAAGTTAAACAGATCGTAGAAATATTAGTTCGTACATTAGTCTTCTGTAAAGTACAAATGTGACATTTTGTAAATTTTATTGGAGATGAATAAGTCCGGCGTATTACCGTTACGCTTTACAATGTGCTACAGTTTGTATAATTTATTCAGACTTGCATTTGTAAATGATTGTTAGAAAATGAGTAAGGGCAGACCGTCTGACAGGAGTTGGATTAAGAGAGACTTGAATTGTAAAGGAGAAAACAGTGAGCGAGGGGGTTTTAAACGAGGGAGAGGTTAAATGAGAGAAGCAAATGGAGAGTAGTAGAACAGGCGGCCACGAGGCTCTGAGTATTGATCCAGGGTGACAATCGCACGGCCTGACTGAACAAAGACACCTACTACTCGTACGGCCTATCGGACCACTCTTTAACGAACGACAGAAAATATCTCTTGACAGCTAGATTTTAATTTACAATCGTTGTAATACGAGAAGAACCGATAGCTTCTTCGTTTACATCTTTGAATTTTTTCATTTCTTACAGATAATTTTTTAACTAGCTTACGTTAATACAATTTTTCTAATAAATATTTCTCTGATACGAATAACTTTCTCTTACAAATAATTTTCTAATGATTTGATAATAAAATTATTAAATTTTATTAATTAAACTACTTGAATTATCGTAATATATTTACAGTTTTTATATAAAAATTATGTACATCATTAAAATATTACTGTTTATTAAGAGGAAATTTTTTATATGTAATAATTTTACTTAATCACGTGGTGATATTAACCGATTATTAATGGTTATTCATTATCAAAAAAGAAACCGTTATTCAGATGTTTAAAAAAAATGTTTACTAAAGAATTCCAAATTTTAACTATTTACTCATTTTTTTCTTCGTAAAAATTTAACCTCTGCCTGTAAACTGCGTAACAAAACCGGTTTAGCCCGATAACTTTTATTATGACTGCAAAAAAAAAAAACACGAGTAACTATGAACCAAGATTTATATTGTAAAGGAGCTGGATGTTTAATATGAAATTTATAATTTTGTGTTTATAATGCGGAACAGAATGTGACAACAAAAAAGCGAAGATATCATTTACATATTTGAATATCCCCTGCATTTAGGCTGGTCTATAACAACCGTGTACTTGGTTCAATGAAAAAAGGCAACGGTAAATCACTTCACTCCTCATTTTTTTAGGAAGTTTGGAATATTTGTTATTCGTGACGTGAGTCATTAATCTCTCTTGTTATGTTGACTATAACTATTACAGTTTTACATATTTATATATATATATATATATATATATATATATATATATATATAGAAGAAAATTGTTCCAATTTTCCAATTGTTTTCTTCTTTAAAATTTTTTGCTAATATTCATCTAGTGAATATAAACTAAATGTGGTGCTATAGGAGAATGTTAAAAATCAGATGGGTGGATAAAGTGACAAATGAGGAGGTATTGCGGCAAATAGATGAAGAAAGAAGCATTTGGAAAAATATACTTAAAAGAAGAGACAGACTTATAGGCCACATACTAAGGCATCCTGGAATAGTCGCTTTAATATTGGAAGGACAGGTAGAAGGAAAAAATTGTGTAGGCAGGCCACGTTTGGAATATGTAAAACAAATTGTTAGGGATGTAGGATGTAGAGGGTATACTGAAATGAAACGACTAGCACTAGATAGGGAATCTTGGAGAGCTGCATCAAACCAGTCAAATGACTGAAGACAAAAAAAAAAAAAAAAGAATATAAACTGTAGAAGATCAATCGAACATGAGAAAAGTACAGGGCTTGTTTTAAAAATAAAAAAAAAATATATATATATATATATTTTCTATATATAAATCTTATGTAAGAATACATCTTCATCGAATCAATATCAGAAAATAATAATATTCAATACAGTTTATTCCGTTCAAAACTTCATAAATTTCTTCAATAATAATTGCGAATTTTATATACTTAGTTTTAATGAGTTAATTAATTTTGATTAAGTGCGTTCGGAAAGATTTTAGTCCCCCAAAAAAGGGGATTTTCACAGAGGAAGGGCTCTTACAAAAATGTTGTTTTTAAATTTAATATTCCTAAGATTTCTTGAATTTATTTAAGAGTTTAATAAATCTTAAATAAGTTCATCTTTCAAATTTCGTTTAAATTGATCGGTCATTTCTTGCCAGGGAGATAAATCAACGAAATGATTTAATTAACTTTTTTTTTTATTAAACGGAAACATATTTTAAGACTGATGTACTTTGAACAATTTAAAGATAAAACTTTAAAAGCATATTTTTATTCTGTATATAAGTATATATTTCTTTATTGCTGTTTCACGAAACATCTGTCAAATAGTATTTTTTCTGTGTAGTTTTGCGCGCGTGTGTATGTATGTATGTGTATGTGCGCGTGTGTGTGTGTGTGTGTGTGTGTGTGAAAAAGAGAGAGTGAAAGAGTTAGAAAGACGGAGGATTGTGTGATGTGTGTGAAGTGATGAAAATATTTCTGTACAAGGACAAGTTTAAAAATTTTATTCCTAAATTAAATCATTCTCGTAAGTTTACATCTGAAAGTTGATGTGTTTGAATTTTTGTTTTGTTTTTGAAATATAATTTTTTAATCTACTAAATTAACTTTTCTAATATATCTGAAAAAAATAAAATATTATAAAATTGGGCTTTCTTTTTAATTATCACGATTGTCTTAATGATCAGGTGAGATATGTAAAACAGTTTACACTGCTCTTTCTCGTTATCTTTTCTCCATTTAAATGTTTTTGGATTGGTGTAAAGTTCAGCCTTAAACTGTATAAATGTTATACTTAGACAAAGTTAAGGCATCATATTGAGTTTGTGTATGTGTGTGTGTGTGCGAGCGCGCGAGCGCTTTCACGCACACACATACAAATAGAAGAGATGTAATACATTTGTATTGTTGTACTGTCGAAAAACTGGATGTTTGCCAAATGAAAAAATGTAATGGCATCTTGTCTAAGTGTTTCTGTGTTCTCTGATCTAGAATATAAAAAAAATGTATGATACTATGAATGCAGAAACTTGTTTCTTTGAACATTATTTTTTAAGTAGATATTTTTGCTTGAATCTTCTTGTATTTTTTGTTTCATATGTATTTATACTTTTTATATGTGTACTATTTTAGTTAGGTAGACTTAATAAGAACGCTACCAATTGTTATGGGTACCATGATTTGACTTCGGGAAAATTTCGACATATCTTCGTGTTTCACATCATTTAGATCCCAAAACTACCGTCCACGTTCAAACGTTTATATATATATTTTTCTCTCTTGTGGACACGATAACTGCCGTAATTTCTGGCCAATCACTTTCAAATTGATACATAAAATATAACGGCGCAAAATCTCGGTCGAGTTCGTTAATGGAAAAAGTCGGACCATGGCGGTGGAAATGGGGATATTTTTTCGAAAAATAAACTATCCCTATTACTTTATTATTAAGTAAAATATCGAATTCGTTTAAGGTTCCTACTATTCTTTGGATAAGGGCCTAAAAGTTATCTAAGTAAAGGTTTTTGATATCACCAATCATTGGGTCAGGGGGTAGAAAAAATGGGGTTTCCAAGACAAAAAAGATCATACCTCCCTTAATAGACACAGTATCGAATCGGTTTAAAACGATCGTTAGTCCTCTAAACATTACCTAAAACTTTTGTCTGAAATAATTTTTGATATGACCAACACCTACGGCAAGGGATGACCAAAATTTGGCTGGAATTTTAAGATGGGGCTTGTCGTATGTTAAACATGGGAAACTTTTTTCACATGCAACCATTGTCTTATTGAGTAAATTTTAAATTTTTCTTAACTTTAAGGTGGAAATCTTTTTTATCCCCACTTAGCTCCGGTGAAATGTACCTCCGCTTTGCGGCTTGCCAAAAGGAATTTCTTTTGATAAGATATCCGATCTAAAATCTTGTTTTACCTACATGCGTGCAATTTTACTGTTGTCCAATAAAATTTTACTGGACAGTTTTATAATGACATTCGGTTGAATTATTTGCTGATATGTACCAAGATAGTTTATCTTGTTATAAATTTAGCCTAACGCCTCACTATTAAACCATTTGTAAAATTACGTTAAAGAAAAGCTGTCAATACAATTGTTTCTGATGCACGGCTTACTCACACGTACAAACGCAACCTAATTTAAAATATTTATAATTATATTTAAATATAATATTTTTTCGTTTATTTAATTCAGTGATCTAACTAAATCGCGTGTGCATATCTTATTTAATTCGCGCGGATGTGGTGGTACTAGTGACGATGGTCGGAACTAACTAAACTAATGTAATTTCACAACTGCTATAGAACAAATTTCGGTTGTACAGTCGGCAGATTGGCGTAACCACAAGGCTTAACGCACTAGGTACCGAATCACCGGGCATTCGAGTTCGAAACCCACCCAGACCGAGTTAATTTTTTATACTTTAAATATTATTCATATTTATTTCTACCGCTCACCTGTGACGTCATAACGTAGCAGAGGACTACAACAGCATTTTTTCGGGTGCGGGTGCGATTTTGCAAAAAAAACCTTTCTGCAAATCTTTTTTTAATTGTTAACAAATAAAAATTAAACAATTATTATTATTTTTTTAAAAATGTAAGCGAAATCTCGAGATACCGAGGGGGACCTTGCTCAACAGCCTACACCCCCTTGACCTTTTAAGTTGAAAATTTAATGACATCAATACTCCACATATAGAAGTAATCTGAACAAGTTTGGTCAAAATCGGTCAGTTCTGCAGATATAAGGCGATTTAGAGGCCAACACCGAACACAACACACACACACATCGGAACATCAACAACCGGAAAATTTCCATCCGGTTTACGTAGGTGTGAAAACGTCAGGATCCGATGAACACCGCATATACCAAAATTGAAACGATTAGAATACTGTACATTCCCTTCTAAATCTATAGTTCTGTTATAGCGCTATCTACACGGAAAAGTAAAAATTATGGGCTTAATTTTTATTTATTTATTTGTTGTGATTCAGAAATGCTCCTATGATATTTTTTACGAAACTAATGTCTTCCTTATTTTATTTACAGTCTTTAATTGAAGTACGAGACGAACTGATAAAAACCTTTTAAGCACGTAATTATCAGTCTCAAGCCGATAGCATGCATATCACATGTATTAACATAAGATCAGTAAATTGGGTCGTCAGTATACAATTTTACCCGAATAGTCCTATAACAACACTTATATTTAATCTTTCTAAATAAGCCGGCTTTCGTGGCGTGAGTGGTAGCGTCTCGGTCTTTCATCCTGGGTTCGAATCCCGGTCAGGCACGACATTTTTCATACGCTATATTTCTATATCCCACGCATAAGCCTCAAGCTTATGTGGCGATATAAAAAAAATTATATTTTTCACTATTTTCTTTAATCTTCATCACTAGACATTCATTTAAGTTATTTTTCAGAAATTACTTTTGGAGGTTATATTTGATTGCAAATAATTTTCTTATTGGTTAATCTATGATTATAATAACGCTTACCAAATTGCTATAAAAAAAGTAAATTGTGAGCAATTAAAATTACATGTGTAGATATTTTATAATTAAATTTATTTCATTAATAATTAAGTAATTAGTTTTGCCTATCTCTTTTATGTGTAATAAGATATTTTATTTTGATGATGATGAATAGCGTGCGGTTTTTATTAGAAAGGCGGGTGAAAAAAAAATAAAACAAACACAACATTAAACAGAAGAAAACTTTTTAGCACGAGTAATACTAAGCTTGCAAATGTTGGATCGTTATTTTTGGTTAAGTGATAAAAATATTTTACATCTCTAATTATCATCTATTCGGTCAATCCATAATTACATTATAGATTGTACGTTCAATACGTACAGTACTGTATGAACAACTACTTGCTGAAAAGTTCTACATTCACCAGATGAGTCATGCAGTCCCATTAGGAATAGTTCAGTTCAGATTTACATTGTTTTACCTCAGACTAAATCCGATTTAATGACGTCGACATATTTCGAGGCATCCCAACCCCCGTAGGGGAATACACCCGCCTTGTGACGATTCCGGTCGCCACCCCAGCCCCCCCGTTCATAGCCCTGATGGACTTTAAGGGAGGTCGTCTTTTGACCCTCTAACTGATTAAATCTCACACTAATTAACCAGGCCTCGTTGGAATGCCACCGATGTAAATGCCTTGGTAGACATTTACATCAGTGAATTTTGACTTAGCCTTTGCCTTCTCTGTAGGCTTCTTTCGGTAGTCTTGACTGTCCTACTTCGTTGTCCTCTGAACTAGCTAACCGAATTCGCGGAAGGACGAACCCAGCGCCTAGTTCTACATTTTAAGTACGCTATTATTGAGTTAATGTCTCATACTATTCGAGGCAAATTCAGTAATATAAATATACCGCAAGAAAAAGTTCGCAAAAACTGAATTTATACCTAGTTTCCTTAGCTGTTTCGAGGCAGCTGGAAACTACGATTTTGTGGTCTTTCTGCACATTACCCACAGTTTTTTCTAGGTTAAAGCGTATTAGATTTCTCTAACCTAAAGCGGTAGTAGGGTGACTTGAGTTTTCTTTGCCTAATCTTGCATCTTCATGAATAGGCAAGTTCGATATATTTGAAAAGCTATAACTGTAGGGAATTATGGTGTTCTTGTAATTTTAGAATGATGAGTTACTGCACTTTTTTTAAATTTATTTGTTTGTCCTTATACTTAATTTGTATTGAAATGTTTTTCTCTATTGAGTCGAGGCAGTGGGTGTAATCCTTTCTTTCTCGTTACCAAGGAATATTTTCATATCGCCAAAAAACTTTATATTTTATTTGATTCTTTACATTATTTGTCCCAAATATGAATATTTTCGTATGACTTGACCATCTTAAATTCCTAAAATACTAGCGATATTAGATTTGCATTCTTTGAGAGTACTCTTTCTCTTTTCCTATTTAGCCTTCGGCACCACCGTCAGGTATTACTTCAGAGGATAAATGAGGATAATATGTATGAATGTGAATGAAGTGTAGTATTGTAGTCTCAGGTCGCCCATTCCTGAGATATGTTGTTAATGAGGTATTGTATCTCCTCTCTCTCTCTCCTCTTTTTTCCTGTTTAGTCTCCGGTAACTACCGTTTAGATAATTCTTCAGAGGATGAATGAGGATGATATGTATCAGTGTAAATTAAGTGTAGTCTTGTACAGTCTCAGTTCGACCATTCCTGAGATGTGCGGTTAATTGAAACCGAGCCACCAAAGAACAATGGTATCCACGATTTATTATTCAAATCCGTATAAAAGCCTTTACTAGGATTTGAACCTTACAACTGTAGAATTCGAAATCAGCTGATTTGTGATGAGTTGACTACTAGACCAATCCGGTTCCTTGAGAATACTGATGGCTGTTTATTTAACAGTTGCTCTTATTTTTAACTTAATTAGTATACCATTAGCAGCATTGAATATCATTTGAATTTTGGTTAGCTTGGCGCGATAATGAAGTGTAGTATTTTCGATGAATAAAAAACATAATAATACTCTATTCGTCTTTTTTTCTTGTAAATCTGGCATAATATCCTTGTTATATTGCAGGAATGAATATGTTATTTTCGAGAATGATTTATCTCTCTTTTCAGGTGGTATATAACCGTAAAGTTTTAAAATCTGACATACATTTGGGTATTTTAAATGTTATATAGTTTTATTTTGCGTACTTTTTTTGAATGCCAAAATTAAGAAGGAACGGAAAATTGTTAAAATGAATTAGATTAGAAGAATTAAAAGATAACTTATAATAATTCCATTATCATGAATAAAAATGACGTCAGTCTTTTCAGAAATCTTTAGAATATTTTGTTTGCCAGATTCATTAATTACTTCTGTTAGTCTGTATCTGTCTTTTTACAAAATTCTCTGAAAAAGTTTCTACTTAATCGATTGTCCGATTAATTTACAACAGTTGTTTCTGTCAATGAAACCATTTGATTACTTCATTACAAGTTCGTAGTTTTGTGAGTAATTTACTGTATATAATCTTTTTACATTTTTAATCTGCCTTATATTGATTCTTTATGATTTAAATGATTTGATTTTCTAATTCAATTATAAACACTTTTACGAGTTTTTTTTATTGAAGTGAAATTTTCTTAAATTGAAATTCTAGTTTGATAAAATTTCTAAGCGACATCCATCCGTTTAATTAATTTAATGTTTATGAGAGAGCTGGAAACGGAAACATAATAATGTTTTTTAACGGAAAAAAAACAATAGATGAGACATTTTCTTTTCTTAAACAACGGAAAGTGAAAGACTAGATTAATTATATTTTTTTATTACAAAATCTTTTTTTTCTCATATCATTCATAGCAAAAATAAAAGTAAATTTTATAAATCAAAATTATTGTTAAGTATTAAAAGCTCAGTTAACGACAATTTTTCATAACTAAAAAAAAAAAAATTTTTTCTGTCTAATTTCAAAAATATTTTTTGAAAATAATTTTCAGAATAAAAACTTACGTGTGGTCTTTCTATTTTTGTATCAAATTTGTTAATAGTAATATATATGCGTTGTGTGTGTGTGTACACGTACACCCACATACATATATACATACAACAAAGTTAGTTCTGTAAGGATAAATCTATTGTTTCATAGAATAACAGTATTACTTCATTAAAATTATAATTTAAATCATACATTAAATTGACATTTGATTGTTTAATGTAAAATATTTGGGAGTCTACGTATTTATTGCTTGTGTGTTACAGAAAATATGAATGGGCTTTCTTTATAAAATTTTTTCATTTTACCGACATCGTACTCGTGATTATTAATATATTCATGACAACGATACGGTTTTGTTGTCAGAATGGTAACCGCGTAGTCATAACTCGATAACAGTAATTACAGTAAAGCTACTCTACTGGCAGTTATTACAACCATACATGACTGTATTCAGGTCACTCACACACACACACACACACACACACATGTATATATATATATATATATATATATATATATATATATATATATATACGTATCAGTAAAAATTAATGTGAAATAAATTTAATAACTTTTCCCGTAGGCAAACGGGATTATAAATAATTTGAAGAATCTTCTTTTTTTTCAGGTAACATTCATTTTCACCAAAATGTATGTGTATGCGCGCGCGCACGCGCACACCTTTTACTAACATGTTTTATCACGTTAGATACGTGTTAATGGTAAAATTGGTTATAAAGTAATAACTAATCCTACATTATTAAATGATATAATGAAGTAAATAGTGCTAATATATTGTAAATAAATTAAACCTTAATTTATTGGTTTAAATTTTGATTTTCACAGGTTTAATTTTTTTTTTTAATTTTAATAGTTGGCTTTTAATATTTTAAAATTTTAATATTCTCGTTTCAAAAGTTCATATTGTTATAAAAAAAAATTCCTTTAAAATTCATTACCTTTTTTTAGTTATCTTTTATAACAAATTTAATAAGCAGCCAGAATAATAGTATGCTATATGTTTATCGAGTATGAATAAAAGCGATATCGTATTTAATAAAGAGTTTCATTGATAAAAAATTCCAAATAAAAGCACGTTGTAATTATTGTAAATCGATATTTTGTTTGTATACCAGGAGAATTGTGCTGATTTTTATATTGTGCATGAGCCTACTGTTAGATTAGTAATTGTTATTTTCAGGAATTTTTAGAATGTTTTGTGTGCCAAATTCATTAAGTACTTCCGTTTAGTCTGTATTTGTAAAACAAATTCCGTGAAAAACATTCTGTTTAATCGGTTGACCGATTAATGTACAACATTTCCGCTCAGTGAAACCATTTGAGTACTTTATTTCAAGTTTAGTTTTGTGAACAATTTACTATGTATAATAATCTCCGTACGTTTTTAATTTCCCTATATAGATGTAACTAATATTAAAATAAACGATTTGAAAATTTAATATAAAAGTAAATATAAAATCTCAGTGCAAAAAATTATTTTGTACTGTAGCACAAAAAAAAACCTTTTTGTACTGTAGTGCAAAAAATAAACTATCAGTTCCATGGATTTTTTATGTGTAGAAATTATACGTAAAGCGATCGGTAAAAAAAATTGTATCCCCTTTTATCCAGTTTTCTTCCTATTATAGTTATGATCTAAAGATTGAAACTGGACCTGGAATTCAGGAAAAATATTTTTAAAAAAGAGATGGACATGTGGTAGGTAGATTGAAACATGAAAGCACAATATGTGTGCCTGCGCCCTACCGACCAAACCTCATATCTCACCGATCCTCCCCTCCCGGGGCCGGACCTGCAATCAAGCATACTCGGCCCTAGGAGGGTCCATCGAGCTCAGGGGATCCAGAGTCCCCGTGCATCATCACCATCGCCCATTCTCGCAAGCGTGGACGAACGATGGCTCCGCAGATAGTTTTCCGTCATCCCTTCGCTCGGTCGTTTTCTTCACCTTCTTTCAAGGACTTTAAACTGTACTTCTCAAAACTGTATGCAATGCTGAAATCCTTAGGCTGATATTGGTTTCAGTCCAAGCCCCAAGAACGGTGATCCTCTTCCTTCTTCTTGAGAATCTTTGCAGCGAACTCTGCCACTGTCTCCAATTCTTTCTTCTTTGAGAGCATATATTCCACTATGTTTTCCGGTGTTAGGTGACGCAAACCCATTCTTACTCTAAGCTCCATACACTTTCCGCATGCGAAAACGGTATGTTCTGCAGTATCTATTTGCTCATAGTATATACACATAGGGGAGCTACGCCTTCTAAATCTACCAAACATCCCGTGACACGTTAAGAGAGTATCCTACTTCTTCATATCTCCTCTTACGGCAAGGCTGAATCTCAGGTTAGGGATAAGACATTTGGTTCATAGTCCCTTGTAGGAGGCCTCCCATTATGGATAAAATAGATTTATTTGGATGAATAAAAACTTTTCAGTTGTTAAATAAGTAAAATGATTGTCATTCCCTTTAATTTTATTATTAAGTAATTTATTTTTACGTATAATACGATAATAACACAAATTGATATTTTATGGACGGGGACATTTAAATAAATCACATAACTGATTTGAAGAAGTCGATACCGTCATAGACATTATTCGATATTGAAGTATCTATCGATATAGATAATGATATTAAATTTACTAAAAAATGTTTTAGGTCATTTATTTGTACTTTTTTATTTATGATTTATAATACTGTATTGGCGAGATTAGAGCAATTTGAACTCTGGTAAATATTCAGGGGTCTATAAGAAAGTTATGTTAACATTTCGCAATGATTGGTTGGGTAGTTTTTAAGGTTATCGAGAACAAACGATAAAGATGTGTATTTACGAGTATACATCGATATGTGATTTCATTTATAAAAACATGTGAATTGTTCTCCAGATGACAACAATTAAAAGAAAATACTATTTTAAAATTTTTTACTTCCTTGTACGAAGCAAAGAAAATATTGTAAACGCGAAATATTTCCGTTTTCAGATTTCAACAAAATATCCATTTTGACTAGTTACGGCGTGACATCTGTACATACGTACGTATGTATCTCCCATAACTCAAAAACGATTAGCCGTAGAATGTTAAAATTTTGGATTTATGTCTGTTTTAACATCTAGTTGTGGACCTTCCCTTTTGATTGCAATCGAGTTGACCAAACATGACCAAAAAAGGCCCAAAATCCAAAAAAAACAAAAATATTTTGGATTTTTTCTTAACTGCAGTAATAAGCCCTCATTGAGAACTTTACAACGATATATCATAACTGGTACTTGTTTTAATTGGTAGTTATAACGAAATAAAATTTTAATTAATGAAATTTTGGATCTTACAAGGAGAAGCACATCGAGGAGCACATCGGTTCGAATTCGACTTCATTTCATTTTTATTTTTTTTTTTAATTTAAACATACTGATTTATTAATAATTATTAACCACTGATTGTAAAACAAAAATACAAAAAATTATAATTCAATTATAACAACATAAAAAAAATGATATGAAAAAAATAAGAAGTTATTAGCGAAATAAAATTTTATGTACTTTTAAAAATGTGTATATGTAATTTAATAGGCGTACAAGGAAGTCACGTGGTGTCTACATCAGATCTTTTCGTTGGTAGACTCAATTTTTCGCAGTGAGCGCTATCTATGTACCATATGTGTAATTAAACTTTATAAGTAATTTGTAAGATTCGTTTAATTTTTACGTTAACTATATACTCGACCGAAAAATAAAGAAAAATTGCTTTAATTGTTTTTATTAATTTAAACTGTGCATATTTTATCAATTTGTGTTACATTTTATACGATTACCCATGAAAAAGTAATTTATTTTAATGAAACTTGAAGAATTAACTTATGTTAATTAGCCATATTTTTTTAATTTATACGATTTGATATTTACTCATTCAGTTTGTATTTTACAAAATTGAAAAAAGTATAGTTAAAATATAAAAACTCTTTTTGATGAACCTTTTTTTTAATTATACCTTTAGGATTCATATTAACATCAGAATTTAACTAATGACAATCAAAGCATATAAATTTGCGCAGAACTTTCAATGAGACTTTTTAAAAATCTCAAACAAGGGGAACTTTTTTGTTGTTAGCGGGAGATAGTTTTTTTTTTAATCTAAATACTCTGGTTGAATTTCAAATAATAAATTTCTGGGAGACAGGGGATAGACAAATTTGAAAGACTTTCTGAAAAAAAAATTCTTGTATCAACTGAAACGTTCCTTGCAGAATTATAATTAAGATTATAACAGCTTTTTATTTCATAGATTATTTTTTGCCTATAATCATATATTTAAAACAAAGATGAACAGTGGTATGTATGAAATGTTTTTTTCTGTAACATAATTCGTCGCAGTTGTTAACCGTGTATTGTATTGTTTCCTGACATTTCATATGTATTCATACAAAGCATGTAGTATTTTAACTTTTTTATTTTAGTCATTTTGATTATTTTTGTTTTTCTGTACTTATTTTGGCAGTAAATTAATCATATATTGTTTGTGTAATTTTGTGTTTACACATGCGCGTATATTTGCAATAAAAGTACTCATTTATTTGTTCAGTTTGTATAATAATAATAATAATAATAATAATAATAATAATAATAAAAATAAAGAATAATGGGTCGTCTCTTTTGATTATATTTTATTGCTTTTTCATTGAGGATGGAATGCTTCCTTTTTTAATACTTATCTACTAAATGGTAGGTAACTTCTACCCGTACCTGTTATATTAATTGGATAGTTATCTCTAGTAAAAATATGATGAATGTTCGTTTTTTTTCTCTGTTTTAAATTATTACTTTACATACCATTGTCACCCAAACAGAAATTATAAACCCGATATGCTACGTTGTTATTTGAATTATCTTTTTATACGATTATTATCTTGAATATCATTTTTATTTCACGGCCGCGATTATATTGTTACGATATACGGTTGGTTTGATTTAATGTAAATGTATTTTTTATCTTTTATTTTAATTCATATGTAATAGTAACCCATATACCGTTTCATATTACGAGTTCCACTCTTATATATGCTATGTATGTTTGGGTGAATCTAAATGTTACGAATATTTCTTTTCAAAACTAGGTACTTTTTATAAAAAAAAGTATTGTAGACAAAAGTTTTTATTTGATCCTCGTTTTGGAAATATTTAAGTAACTATAAGTTACTGGCTAAATCATTAAATGTAACTTAATATATGTAAGTGCATTAACAAGTAAGTCGATTTTTATTAAATAAAAGTTTGGTGATTATAAATAAATATTTATTTATTAACCACGTAAATTAACAGTTAATTAGAATATTACTTAAAGTAAATTTTAATTAATCAATTAATAATACGTAATTAAATCACATAATGAATCCGTTTTGATGAGTTAATATGAACGATGAATACATTATTATTATTGTTCCTTTGTTTCCTTTGTAATTAATTATTGTTAATTGATTTCTATTGAAATTTTAACTTTATGAACGGAAATAACCTTTTTATTTGTTAATTTCCAAGAGTAGGCTTTGGAAAAGATTTTAAGAGACATACAAAGTAGAATTTGTATGTCCCTTTATTGTAAACTTTTTCTACTCAAGTTTTTTTTTAAAAAAGTTTATTATCCTACTTAAAAAAAAATACCCTACAAATTGTCAGGTCGATCCTGTTTTTTTTTTTCTTTTTTTTGTTCTTGATCTACTTTTATATACGATTAAACTTTGCTTTTTATTACATGTAGCAACTTCGAAATTTTTTAAATACTTACATTTTTAGAAACTACTCCGCTAGTCCTGTTTTAAGTCTGTTATAGACAGAACTTTATATAATTTAGATTTTTAAATGATAAATTGAATATCTTTTTGTCGTCTTTATGTTTATTAATGAGCAGTTATTTGTATTTTTATATCACTATTATATTCGAAGTATTATCACGAGAAATTTAAGAAAAGTAATTGAAAAAATTTAGTATAAAAATGTAATATATATTTTTGCATTCCAGAAAATCTTAGTTCACAGTTATCACATTCTTTTGGCCTTTTTATGTTTATTATTTTCATGTATGTTTCTCGCCTTTAGGGTCTCTTGCGAAAAGCTTATTTTTGTAAAGTTAAAAATAAAATTAAAAAATGTAAAATTATTCTTAAAAAATAAAACGTCAATAAATTAATAATACTTTTTGAAATTGTTTATAAATTTCGACATTTTCTAAATCGGTTTCAATGGAAGATTTACAAATTCTTAATAATTTAAAATTTAAAAAAAATATTTGACAAAATTATTTTGTAAATTTTAGTGGAGTCCTCTAAACTTTATTTTATTTCAAACTTAAAAAAAAACTTATTTTATCTAAAAAAAAATAAATGTAGCATTATGAATGTAATATAATTAAAGGTGAAAAAAGTTTTGCTTTTAACATCTGATTTTGTGTAAAATGTTTTATATTAATTATGATTTATTAAAATTATATGAATAAAATGTGTAATTAGAATAATTTATGACATTATTTACAATGATATATACATTTATGTAACTTTTAATAACCTAATTTAAACGTCAAATATGAATTTAAAATATTTATGAGATAATTATAAAGTTTATTGGAATCTTGTATTTAACAGTACTTCCCTGTTTTAGTCTTTATTTATTTATAAGCTGTCTAGACTGCAGGTTAACGTACAAAAAATGTATTTTTACTTCCTTGTACGAAGTAAAGGAAATATTCTGATCGCGAAAAGTTAAGTATCCATTTTGACCATTCCTGAAACCATTTTGACTATTTCCAGCGTGACGTCTGTACGTACCTAGGTATATCGCATAACTCAAAAACGGCTAGCCGTAGGAAATTAAAATTTGAAATTTTGGATTTAGGATTGTTGTAACATCTACCTGTGCACTTCCCCTTTTGATTTGAATCGACCGAACCAAAAGTGTCCAAAAAGCCAAAAATCCAAAAATTTGGATTATGAACTTTTTCATAAATGCAGTAATAAGCCCTCATTGAGAGCTTTTCAACGATATATCAAAAGTAGCATTTATTTCCATTGGTTCCAGAGTTATAGCCAAGTAAAACTTTAATTAATTAAATATTTGGATCTTACAAGACGAAGACACAGCGGTTCGAATCAGACTTCTCTTTTTTTTAATGCAATTAAAATATATTGATTTTTTTAATAATTTTTAAACCTGTAATTGCAAAATTGTTTCAATAGTCTGTTAAAAGAAAAATGCAAAAATATGAGATGTAATTAATGAATTAACATTTTATGTACTTTTCATTTTAAAAAAATGTGTCTATTAAATAGGCGTACAAAAAACTCATGCGGTGTCCACATCAGATTTTTTAAAATAATAATTCATTTCTTAAAAACGGGTCGAGTTACTTTAATAAAATTTGATGTTCCTGTACCCACCATCTTCTACAAAATAAATAATTTTGAAAATTTTATTTTAAAAATTCAAAAATTGGAACCATTTAAATTTTTGATAACCAATAGCTCTGTAAATTTCAGTTTTATCGAATTATTAATTTTAATCCTTTTATTTTAAATAAATGACGTCACATTTGCTCAAATAAACAAAAAACAGTTGAGATATGACTGATTTGTTAAGTGGATTGCAAAAATTATACACAGTTTTGTACCTGTTCTATTATTACTAACTTTTGAACTCGACAATGCTTCGCTATTTCCAGAATTTTTTTCTGTCACCAATTTCAATACTATATAAAAAACAAAGAAAAAAATAACGTGAAAGTAAATAACGTAAAACTTCTTTTACTAAATTTAATGTTATATGTATGGAGAGATATCGTCTATATCGATAATTGTCTATGTCAATATCGACTTCGTCAGACAGATCTTATGCGATTAGGTTATTATATTATTAAACATTATGAAACTAATAACATGTTAACACTCCTGTAAATATAATAATAAATTTTGAAATTTTCAGTGAAATCGGTTAAGCAGTTTTTGAGTTATTAGCCACACACAAAAAGAAAATTGTCTTTTATTTATATAGATAGTAGAAAATATTATAATTTTAATTCAATTAGAGAAGACATGAAAACATGCCCAAAATTGTCAGACTGCATAATTTTGTTTTTAAAATATTAATTACTAGTATATTTTCTGCTAAGAACACTATGATTTCTATTTTTAGTACTGTGCATGTTTCTTAGGTTCATTTTTTTATTATGTGTTGGCGAATAACTCCATTGTCAAAAATTATTGGACTGGTAGTTTTAAATTTCTGTTAGTTTTTATATAACATTCAGTTAACGCCCCTCCCTTTATTTGACGTCATGATTTATCCGGCCTTCTTGTTTATTTCTTATTAACGATTATACTTATCTTTTAATTTTATTATGTTTTCTGTTTTCAGTAAATTGAAGTTCTTGAAAAGGATATCCGCTTGATTTTTTATCTTTTTGATCATTTATGATCGTTTTATCGTTACTTTTTAATTTGAAAACTTCTAAATTTTCTAAAATGTTCATTCTTCTTCCTATAAAGCAATTCTGAGTTAATTCAATCGATTCTTCCACTTTCATCGGTGTATGCTCTCTTCTTTTATTAAATGCGTTGCATAATTAGAATCTTGTTTCTGATTTTTAAAAGATCTCATGTGTTCGCTATAACTTAATTTTAATTTTCTATACCATACCATTTACATTTAACTTTGTATATACCATAAACACCTTTTTTTCTATATTACTATTCAATTTTTTTTTTAGTACATTAGTTGTATTTATAGCTATTTTTATATTGTATTTACTAAAGAATTGTTTAATTGGTTAAATTTCTTTTCCCGTAAATGTTAATTTACTCTATTTAAAAGTTTCTTTATGGTTTGTTATTATTTTAATTTCATTTGCTTAATTTTTTTAGAAAATACTGTTTAACTCTTATAATTTAACTTTGCATAAATTTTCTTTATGATAATTTTTTTTTCTGTTGAACAAAAATTTACAATCGGTTTCTCCTGACGAAACCGTAAGTAAATAATAATATATCCTATTGCCTATCTCGTTACTGTGGAAAGTCTTCGAGCTGGTCCGGAAAAAAACTGTAAAACAGTGTGTTGGACTCTTCTTCACCAATTACAAGGAAATGCGTATCTTTTGATTTTTTCCGCAAGGGGATTCCAGGAAAGTTACCAGACAAAAATTGATCGAGGATAAGATTGTTGACAACATGATTGGAATTTGAGAGAGTGAAACTGAATTTGAGTTAGAGGTCACAACTTCGTACAGTGACGCCTGAGTGGCAAACGATTCCTGTTTTTAATAACATGAATTTTTTGGTTTATTCGAACGTCATGGATCAGTACCTTAAGTCTGGACAATCACTTCCCCCGGGTACCTGTATACATACATATATATCTTTTTTTGAAACGTTAAGGTCTTTGGACCGCGATGAACGTTGGCTTGATGAGTTTTATCTTTCTTGCTTCCCAGATTTTCTTCATTCGCTCATTACTAGCCTTTAAATCCCCTTTAAATCCGTCCCGCGTACTTGTTTTTGTTCTTTATGTATGTATGTATATATATATATATATATATATATATATATATATATATATATATATATACATTCTTTTTCAGTTCAAAAAATAACGTCGCATTTTGGTTTCAATATTCGTATTGGTAATCATAGGTTCTTTCTTTTATTTGCTGTAGAATTAGTTAAGATTTTTTTAATATGTAAAGCCACAATAAAATTAATATCTCTCTTTTTATATCCTTATTAAAAACGTTTTTAAAGTATTGATCTTCTGTAATCTAAGCCATTTTGTTTTATTCCTACATAAAAATTGCTTTATAAAATTTATTTCGTATCTATATATTAACGATGTATTTTTATTCCTTAATTAAATATAAATTTCTTTCTCTATAGTTTCGAGGATTATTCTAGCTTTAATCTCAGAGTTTTTTAATAATATGATTAGCGATTGTAGTCTATAAATATCAACGCGTTCGATCGTATAAACAGGAGTTGTATGGGTACACCCACCAGAGTTTTGTAGGTGGTGACAAGAATAAAAAAATCATCGTTTATTTTTAGTAAACTCTGTGTATTAATAATTTGATGTTATTTATGATATACTGCGTATAGTTTATAAATACATTAATTTTATAATTATAGTATATTTATGATTTTTTATTCTTTTTATACAATTTTAACTTTCATATTTGTACATCAACAATAATGCAGATCGTCGCTTTCTTAATCTCATAATATCTGATTATTAAGATTACCGTAATATATTTATTATTAGAAATTCGATTGTCTTTGATGTCATTACTTAATTGATGAAGAGATTGGTTGATAGGTAATCAGTGGTTCCCAACCCGGGTTCTGTATTAAAAACTAAGGGTATATATATATTATTAAGGGTATATATATATATATATATATATATATATATATATATATATATATATATATATACCTTTAATAATTATCATTTTCAAATTGAAAAAATTCTTTTATGTAAAAAACAGAAATAGATTTTTCGGAATAAAATGTAAATTAGTAAATAAATTTTACACAAAATGGTTGGTAAGTAATTAACATAGACACAGTTTTATAAACTTCAAAAATACTTAAAACATTTAAACTACATATATCCAGAATCAACTCTGCATAGCTGCGTGTGTTTCAAATGTATGTAATTCGTATCTGAACTGAAATACGTAGCAATACTTTGTAACTATTTATTTGTCGAACAAACGGAAAATATCAAAGTAGAAAACTAAGTTAACAAATAAAAAAAAAAACTACAGTTTAAATAGAATTAAAATAATAAATATTAAAATATTCTTTTATACCTTTATAAACTTGCATCGTTAACATAAACCAGGGTTGTGCGGTAGAGTGTAAAAAATTAGTTTCTGACTCTTTTTTGAATTTTTATTTCTGATACTGCACTAGTTATTCTTATGATTACAATTTTGCATTGTTTTAAACAAAACCAAAACAAATTTAATAAAAAAATATTTTTCCAAAACAAATATTAAAAAGAAATAAATAAAAAATCAATTGGAAGAAAAAATATCAAAAAATGTTATAAAAAAATAAGTAAAATTTATTTAAACCACTGCATTTAGACTAAGCATTTGTCTGAATCAAATAATGCTTAAAAAAATAAATTGAAAGTCAGGTTTTAATATCTCTCTCAAGTCTAAATATCTCTTTTGAAAAAACGGATTTCACCGCAACAAAAAGAATGGAGAACATGAAGATAAAAACAAAATATTGAATAATACAAGGAAAATTTAAGTATTGAGAGAATTTATTCACTAAATGTATTAAGAAAAAGAGTCACTAGAAAATAAGAAACAGAAAACGAAACTTGCCGGTACATAAACTATCAGAAAACATCTACAACAACAAATCAATTTCGATCAAGGCAAAAATAAGACATTGAACAGTAGTGAGACCAGAAGTATTGTACGAAAATAAATGCAATTCTCCCTACGATATTGGACATATTCACAGGATTAAGAATGTGGAGAAGAGAATAACTAAGAACAGTTCTGGAACCCCAAAGTCAGTGATATGAGACAGTACAGAGAACTGCATAGAATAGAAGCAATGGACAAAAAAGAAGATTGATGAGAAAAGAAGGTTCAACTACTTTGAACAATTTTACCGACTAGATGAAGGTAGGCTAAATAAAACTGTATTTAACTACTTGTATAATAATAAAAAAAACAGTGGATAGAGAGAACGATATATTGAAGAGATGGTCAGTAAAGAACAAAGAATTTAAGAGAGAGGAAGGTACAGAGAAACACTCAAGAAGTATGAAAGTTAATTACAAAAGTTATCGGTAGAAATTCTTTTAAGGAAATAATTCGTATCATGTGAGTAGTGTTTGTGACAATTACGAATAAAAGCAATTTCGCATCCATCCGGTCTGAATTTCCTCACGTATAAGGGTGATATGAATTTGTTTTATTATTAAAATAGTACAGTTCTAACATAACAATATAATATTATGTAAATAATGGTAATTATATAAAAACGATGTTAATAGAATAAAAATTTGTACGTAAAAACAAAAAAATAAAAAACTTCAGATGCATTATAAAATTTACCTAGATTTCTAAAAAGAAATTTCTTTTTAGGGGGGGCGGATAATTAATGATATAGTTTTATTTTAAATTATGATTACATGCTGAAATAAACCAAAAATAGTTTTAAAAATTGAAAATATCGGTTTTAAGATTTTTTTCTACTCCTGACCTCCAAAATCACCTTCCAAGATTTTTTTTTCTACGTTTACTACGTTAACTGGAAGAAACTAAAAAAAAAATCCATTCCAAAATATACAACCAATAAAAAGTTACCTACGATTACTTTTTTGTTGCTGGAGGTCACTTTAATGATGTTTTATTCTAATCCTATCTACTGAAGGGTATTTGTATGTGTGTCTGTGTCTGCGTCCCCCTTAGCATAGAACATGCTTACATGATGAAACACACTGCTCGTCAAAAAAATCACAAGATTTTTTATTAAATGTTTATAAATAATAAATAACAACAGGAATAATAATTATAAAAGAAATTAATAAATTTTACTGACGTAATTCATTCATTCAGTATCTTTGCAGTCTTAAAACACAAAAAGTTGAAGATCCGGTGAAAACCGCATATGTCCAAATTGGACTGATTACAATAATTTGCCTTCGATAACTATAGCTTTGCTATAGCGCTATCTAAACGGAAAAGTAAAATCGGTTTTGACAGTAATTTAGTTTCTCATGATTTGTTATGTCTGCATTTTACTTGACGATAATTTGTTAAATTATTTTGAACTTTTGTAGTAAAATATGAAAACTATAAATTCGAATTCTATTACTTTGTTGTATAAAAAATAATTACCTTTTTTAAATGACATTAATGCGTATTTTAGTGATAAATGTGCAATTTGCTTGAATATAAAAATGTCGAGTAATACAGGAAATTCAGCCCGTATTTACGTATGTTATTTGTCATGCGATTATTTATAAGGATATTCTGTATAAGTGTGAACAATTAGTTTTTCATACATGTTATCAAAGAAAGATATTTTTTTTATTATTTTTTTTCACTCAGTGAATTAAATTGCATAATTCAGGTTAGATCAAATTAAAGGTTTCCCTGATAAATGATAATTTGGATTATTATAATACTCGTAGTTCTACATATGTTAGGAATTACAAAGCAGAATATATTATATAACATATATGTCATATATGATATCATATATTATGTGTCATGTATCGTATTAAACATCATACGCAGATATTTTACATATAGCAGAAGTGTAAAGTTTGTTATGTATTGTAAATTTCTAATGCAATGGCGTTAATTGAATAATAATAATAATCTTACTATTTTTGTATATTGGGTTTTAAATAGAATTAAAAATAAACATACCGTTGATTAAATTTGAACCTAATCCCTTTATGCACCATCACAGAATAATTGACAAATAGTGTCAGCTACAACGCTAATCGTGTAAGAAGGTGGTCTTAGAACCTTGGGCTCAATTCTTAATTAGGATTTGGCACTTTTTTTTTACGTATCGTTTCACCTATATCATTCTCTAGACCAAACATAAGTGCTTCAGAAGTACAGGACAATATTTCAGAAGTGATTAATATATGTATTTACTTATTTTAATGGAAATTTGTTTTAGAAATTTATATTATATTTTTAATTTTAGTAATTATTTATTTTAGCATTGTGAAGAGCATTATTTTCAGTTCAAAATAGTGCCAATTTTCAGACACATTTTGGTCTATATTGTTTTTGAATTAAAGTCAAATTTCAGAAAATTGTATTTGTTTTTATTATATACATTTGTTTTGTTGACAAATATTTGTCGTTTGTATTTGTTTTACGTTATTTCTGTTTATTTTTCACTTTATTTACAAAAGTTAAAAAAAAATATATTTCGTCAAAAATATTATTAGAAACTTATTAAATTTGTTTGATGGTAATTTAATTTATACCAGAAGAAAAGAAGTATTTTTTCGATTTTAATCTTTATTTTTAATTTTGCACATCGTTTCTCAAAAATCTGATAAAGATATACTTCAGTAACAAGTTTTATTCAGTTTTTCAAGTCAAAAACTATAATTAGAAATTAGAACTTATAGGTAGAAATTAGGATTTAACATAATTCAAAGAATTTTGTGACGTATGTCTGTAGGAACTTATTTTCTTACATTATTTTCCCAAATCAGCACCCGAAGTAATGCCGTGAAATTTTTAATCATTCTGTTTTAAAAATACCTATTTAACAAAGTTATTGTTCGTCAAACATAAAAAACAGTTTTTTTTTTATCTCAATTTATTGGATTTCATCCCAGATTTCTCACAAACTACTGCAGATACGGTTCTGGGATCTATTTTATTAGATTTTTCAGGTTAAAAAATATAAAAAATTACTACTTCTGCCTTTTAATTAAGTATGAGGTCTTACGACCTCATTTAACCGGGTTAGCTTAAATCCAAGCGAAATCCTTCACTAGCCGCAACTTGCAAACGAAGCATTTTTGAACATATGTTTATATGAACATTTTTCATTAATTTTTCGAGTAGTATGGTTATGAAAGTCCCGATAGAATTTTGTGACCACCACAAACACAAATATGTGTATTTGTGTTTGACGGTTAGTAAAATTTAAAAGTAAACTGTATTTGTTAGTCAAATCCTCGCAGTTTTTAATCTAGGAGGACTTCTTAGTTTTTGTTTCTTTGTTGTATAAGAACGTTTTTTTTTTGTTTTTTTTTTAAATATGTTTGTATTGACGCACGTAGTGAGCGGGGCCATAGTCCACTCTGAAATTCTCAATTATTAGTCTTTATCATTCAGGAGGTAAATCTAGTAAGTTGGGTCTAAAAATCCATTTTAGAATTTTAGATTTTCGTAATGAATAGCATCTCAAAAGTATTTTCATAAAATTTGAAATATCGTTACATAATCATCTTCCTTGTCATTAATCCCCTCCTATATACCTTTTTTATCTTTTTTGTTTAGACACCGAAACCACCGTCAGGATTTCTTCGGAGGATGAATGAGGATGATATGTATGAGTGTAAGTGAAGTGCAGTCTTGTACAGTCTCAGTTCGACCATTCCTGAGCTGTGTGGTTAATCGAAACCCAACCACCAACGAGTATACACGATCTAGTAATCAAATCCGTGTCAGATCCGTATAAAAGTAACTGCTTTTACTAGAATTTGAACGTTGGAACTATCAACTTCGAAATCAGCTGATTTGCGAATACGCGTTCACCACTAAACCAACCCGTTGGTTCTCTCCTACATACCTTAAGCCGCCGTTACTTGACCCTGCAAGAGTAACGCCATTACTCAACGTATGAGCGCCACGCTCATTCTGACGCAATACTAATAAAAATAATTGATTACTGGGAATTTCCCGCAAGCCAGAAATGCATCACTTTCTTATGGCATTCCAAACACATACGTAGGTAGCTAGACGGCGTTCAAGAATCTTAAAAAAGTTTTCAAGTTATTTTGCCAGGTTTAGCTAGTTCTGCAAATGGGGATGAACTAAACATCTTAGCTATGTATGACGATAATAAATGTTCTGAATCTGTCTTCCAAGCTTGAATATCTTATTTTGTGCGAGATTAAGTCATCAAATTTAAAATGCGATCTAGAAGTCATTGAAATATTGGATTGTTGTGATAAATAGTATATGCCGATTATCCTTACCTGTTGTAAGTTTTAGCGACTCTTCCGGTAACAACATGTACTATTAAACGCTCCTTCTCCACAATGAAGACAGTCAAAACGATTGCGTGTAACAAGTCGGGGGATGGAAGATTATGTTCGTTAGTTTCTTTGTCAGTGCATAGAGATATTACTGTTAATCTTTATGAACTTTTAGATATTACGGCGTGAAAGAAAAATCGATATAGCTGCTAATAATAATAGCTAGCTTTGTAATAATTCATATCTTTTTTATTGGAGTGTGAATTAAACGTGCGAGTGTGAAGTATAAATGTGGATTTTGAAAAAAATTATATACTACTAACATTATGATTCTTATTTTCGTAGTAGATGATGTATTAAATCTAAGCATATGTTTTGTATTTTTCAAATGCAATAAAGTTGAAAAAACCGTTTCAATATAAAATGAGGTTCATTGTTATTTTATCATCATCAGTCCTCTTAGAAAAGAAAAAAAATCGTAGCTTCGTGCCTGTACTGATCTTTCCTTAATCATTATGATTATCCATTTCTTCATGACTGATAAATTCTTATTATTATGATTTTTGATCATATTCTCAGTGTTAAATTTTCTCGTATTGATTCCTGACTACGTCATTACACTATGTTTTTTTATTTCTTAATCATTCATAGTTAAGTATGGGTTACTTCTTAGTTACAATGATTTCTGAATTTTATTGTTAAGAAAGATTCGTATTTTCTTCAATACGATATTTAGGATCTTTAATCTTTTATGATTCTTGATTTTCCAATTTGATTATTGACAGTTACAATAGTGGTAGAATCAGGACAGTTAATTAGTTTGATTCATGATTATTATTTCTTTAACATCGATTTTCACTGTTTCTCATTACTAGGAAACTTATCATTTTTTTAATTCGAATTATTTTTTTGTCATTTTTTTATTCGAATTATTTTTAATCATTTTTCTTCGTTAATAATAATATTATTGAGCAAGATTACAAACAAGAAATATTCTAAGTAATTGTTACTAAGGAAGCTTGTACTTAGGTGAATTTTGTGGAACGCAATATCCATTCTGATTTTAAACGCTTAATAGAATATCGGTTAAAGCCAACTCGAAAAAATGAGTGATTATATTTGTTGTCGACATATAAGCTAGCGCTTTGTTATGGTCATATGAGAAAATCGCTACGAAAAAGAAATTTCACGGCATTCGCATTTGTAGTGCATGGTTAACGAATGGTTATAAAATTGGCTTAATAGATCATCATCACATTGTTTTCGAGTGTGTATATTATAGTGCTTTTCGTCGGCGATTCAAATTAACTCGTGGGTAATATTTAACGTTGTGTTGTAGTTGAAACTTTTTAATCCGTGAAATCTGTTTAGGCTTTGTCGAAATTTTTTACTTGTTAGAGTCCTTTACATTCCTTTCTCAATAATTTTCTAGGCATTTTGTTTCTGAGGTTTTTTTTTTTTAATTCACTTTTGTGGGTTTTTTATCATGATCCTCCGATCTTAACAGATCTTGTTGTTCATCCTTATTAAGATATATAATTTTCTTATTAATATAACTCAGACTTTGTTCTTCAAATTTTTTTACTCACGACGGATCGGAGACGGTATATGCATTTGGGGTAAGAGGTAGTGTGTGTGTGTGTATGTATGTTACCATTTTCCTCAAAAACTACTGAATCAATTTCAATGCGGTTTTTTGCATTACACAGGTGTCAATTCAGAGCAGGTTCTTAGATTAGGTTTACTTAGATTAGATTGCAGCGTCCCCTGGCGGTATAAGCCGACAGGAGGCGCTGCAGTAGATACATTTCTTCAAACGGCTCCGTGCGTTTTAAAAAATTTTTAATTTTATCACGGGTAAATTATGAGTGTTGTCATATAATACTGTAAATAATAATTTAATATTAAATTGCATAATAAAAAATTAATCTTCCATTTAGCATGTTTATTGATAAAACACAGGACATATATAGACTCAGGTTTCATTCGTGTTATTTAAAATTCACTATTAATGGGAAACATTAATTTTCATTTGAAAAGGACTTAAAACATTTAAAGCTTTTCTGCTTCGGTTGGATTTACACTCGGCTCTTGGAGCTTCGTACAGTTCATACAGCTCCTTTCGGATGCACTCGGCTCCTGACGATTCAGCGGCTCCGTGCACAGTATATAACCAAGATCCGCACTTCATTCAAGTAGCCCTCTTTCCGTTATCTACGAGTTTAATACAAGCCTCGAAGAAATCAACAAGTCTTCTTTCACTCACTACATGATATGACATATATTAATACAATAAATTTACATAATGATTCACAAGTTAATAATGTTATATTCGTGAATGATATTTATTATTCATAATAAAAATATTATCATTGACTTAATTTAAAGAAAATACGTAGGCAGCTAGACGCTGTCTAGCCATAAGAAAGTGATGCATTTCTGTTTTGCGGGAAATTCCCAGTATTCAACTATTTTTATTGACTTATAAACACTTAATTTATTTAAAGAATCAGCACCAATTTCGACAGGATATTCTAGTTGATGGAAGTGAGATAAAATATTTCGATTTGCTATAAAATAAAGTTATGCAAATAATTTTGTATTCTGTTTGGATTACCGTCTATATGACAAATCGTTACTATTGCCATTAACTACATATATATATATATATATATATATATATATATATATATATATATATATATATATATATATATTCCCTGTATATTTTAAATATGTTATTTACAAAAGATTTCTATATTATATACAGAAGTTTCTTTTTCTGTTTAAAAAATCAAAAATGTGTTTAATTTTTTCGTACAGATAGACTTTTATGCAATTAATTAAAATAAAAAAAATCCCTTTTGGCACGCCGGAAAGCGGAAGTAGATTTCACCGGTGCTAAGTAGGGTAAAAAAAAAAGTTTCCACCTTAAATTTAACAAAAACTTCAAATTTTCTCAATACGACAACGGTTGCATGTGAAAAAAAAGTTTCACATGTATAGTATACGACAAGCCCCATCTTACAATTCCAGCAACATTTTGATCATATCAAAATTTGATTCAGACAAACGTTTTAGGTAATATTTAGAGGACTGACGACCACGTTAAACCGATTCGATACTGTGCCTATTAAGGGAGATATGATTTTTGTTTGTTTTCGAAATCGCATTTTTTCCTCATCCTGACCAATGGTTGGTGATATCAGTAAACTTTAAGTTTACATACTTTAAGTAAACATAAGTTTTAGACCCATATCCAAAAAAATAGTAGGAACTTTAAACGAATTCAGTATTAAACTTATAAACTTTTGAGCTGACGGTGGTTTTGGGGTCTGGGGGATGTGAAACGCGAAGAAGATATGTCGAAATTTTCTGGAAGTCGAATCATGTTACCCATTATAATAGGTAGCTTTCTTATCAAATCTACCTAATAAGCTGGTATTCATAATTTGTTTTGTTACTAATAAAAATTATTGACTGTTAATTGAACTTTTAATAATAAAATATATTAGCTGTTTATTTTTAATAGCTTATTTTTGTATAGTGTAAACGTCTAAAAAATTAGTTTGCATTTTTATCACTATCATATATTCCGTATTATTGTCTTTATAAACTAGTCTTTTTATAAAAATTTGCTGAACTCGTATCTAGTATTTCTTCCTTTAAAACAAAAAAAAAAACAGAAAGGAGACTCGTTGGACTGTTCAATACTACGTTATATATGTGAATTTTTATATTTATATATATGTATATAAATAGCAACACTAAGCTTGTTATTGTGTGGTCAACTTAATGCGTGGGGGTGACTGAAGCGATAAAAGCTGACGAGAAATCGGTTAAGTCGAAAAAATTGTTCTCTTGAGGGATACCAAGTACTGTTGTTGTAGTAGCAGTAACAGTATTGAGTACTAGCTATAGTAGGGTACCACGAACACAATTCAACGCTGGAGAATTGATTTTTCGCTTGAACCCACAGACATAAACCAGATAACCGTGTCTGATACACAAATCGATCCTTTTTTGCCTTAACCGAACCGTTGTCAATATAAACTTTAAGAAGATTGCTATGTCAAATATTTCGCTGAATAAAAGCGTTATTTATTTTCTTATAAGATACATCTATATCTTATTTTCACTGTATTGAAATGTAACCAGATTTTTACATCTTGTTTCTGTAGTTAATATTATAAATTTAGTTTTGCTTATAATATATACATATACATGAACCTAAACGTATGATTTTATCTTAATAAAGAAAATTTACTTGAATTTATCATAAGTTTCGAGTATAAAATTTTTATTAGTTAACCTCATCACATAGAAAATTCCTTGTTGTCTGTCACGACTGGCAGTAACGTGAATTAAAATTTAACGAATAAAGTATTTTCACTGAATATTCAGTACTATCAACCTACTACTTTAATAATATTACAAAACTTTCTCAAAATCTTTAAAAACCTGCTTTACACTTTGTAGTTATACTTTAATCAAATTATCATACATTGCGTGAGTTTAATTAGACGATTAGTTTGGATTTCAAAAGATAACATCATATATTCATATTCCGCGTAGCCGTTTTGCAGATTTTACAATTATTTACACCCGCCTTAATTTCCACCCTTAATTTACCTCCGTACGGGGGGATGTTTGCAGAAGTAATGGTGGAATATTGTATTGTCACCCGACCTTAGTAACTGTGCAAAATTTCATCAATCGGCAGTATCAAGAAGTATGTTAAATTAAGGATGCAAGATTTCAGGACAAATATGAAAAAAAACTTTGTAAGTTAAAGAAAAGCAAGTAAAAAGATCTTGCTGATAAAACGTTTCCTTCGTTAATAAAATCATACTTACTTTTTATTAATATTATCAATATATTATTATCTAATGTATCTGAATATGTCTGTAGGTCTATAATTATTCTATTGTTTTATGTAAATGAAATATTAATAATATTATTGCGATCGCAAAAAATTTCGATTTTCAGTTTCAACGGAAATATCCATTTTGACCATCCTTGGATCCATTTTGACTAGTTTCGGCGTGACGCCTGTACATATGTATGTATCTCGCATAACTCAAAAACGATTAGCCGTAGAATGTTGAAATTTTGGATTTAGGACTGTTGTAACATCTAGTTGTGCACCTTCCGTTTTGGTTGTAATCGATTTGACCAAAAATATCCAAAAAAGCCCAAAATTATAAAAAATTGGGTATTGGAAATTTTCATAACTGCAGTAATAAATCCTCATTGAGAACTTTTCAACGATATATCATAATTGGTACTTATTTCTATTGGCTCCAGAGTTATAGCCAAATAAAATTTAAATTAAGGAGATATTTGGAATTTACAAGAAGGCACGTCTGTTCGAATCCGACTTGAATTCCTGATTTTTAACTCTTTTTTTTTAATTTAAACATATTGATTTATTAATAATTAATTATTAATCAGAGGTAAACTCTGATGGTAAAAAAATGTACAATAATAATAATTTAATAATAATAAACAAAAAAAAAAATTAAAAAAATCAAAAGTTTTTAGTGAAATAAAATTTTATGTACTTAATGTATATATTTAATTTAATAGGCGTAGAAGGAAGTCATGTGGTCCACATTAGTTTTTTTATATAAAATCTGTTATTTTGCATTGCATCAATATAAATTTTACAGTTTAAAAGCAAAAAAAGGAAGTATATCTCAACATACTGAATATGTGGATCGTTTTAAAAATTTTAGCTTACAGAAATTCTTTTAATTTTTGGAATTGATTTTGTTCAAACGTAGTATCTTAACATTTTTTTTATTGTATTTTTTCTTCTTATTATTTCAAATTAGTGAGATATAACTTATAAAAGTGAGGCTAGTTCTCGTTATAAACTTGTTTATTAATTTTTAATATTGTATGTGATAATGTGAAGTCAGAGTCGTCATTTTTAAGAAACGCATCCTTAGACAAGAAATTGCACCTATTTCTTCCTCTCTATCGCTTTATTCAGCGGTTGCACAACAGATTTGTATCAGTTTGACAGCAGTTACCATGATTAATTTAGAGATATAGTAACAAAGTTAGACGCTAGTGGATTAAAAAAATAAATGGAACGTTTCGATTCGATTTTCCTGATCGTTATAGTTTCGCTATTTTCACTTCGAATTCGAAGTTATTTTTGCTCTTCGTTTATTTTTGGTTACTAGATACAAGAAGAAACATCCCGCAATAAATTTTTATAGGTTTTGACCCCTTTTTTAATCAGAAAAGAAAGATTACATCCGTACCAATACCTCTCGGAGGATATGTAATGGAAAACATTTTTAGTAGAAGACGTGTATTCTATTCAAATGATCATCTTGTTACTTTTTTAAAGTTTAATTCTATAAATATTCGATATTTGGAACTGAATGATAGATATGTAGTCTTATTTATAAAGTATTACTTATTTATAGAGCTTAGCGAGTTAAACTGATTTTTGAGTTTAAAAATTATAAATGTTAATTTAAAATAAAACTTACCAATATTTTTTGTTGTTTGAAGTGCAGGATTTGATTGCGGTTGATTAACAATAGCATTTCTGTCTATTACATAAATACCCTGTGCTCCAAAAGGGTTTACATTCTTCATCCTGTTTATAAAAATATAATTTTAATTGATTATTTTTATATTTCTAAAAAATTACATTTTTTCACACTAAATTTAAGAGTATCATATTACAAGTAAATATATAAAAAAGAGGTTTAATAGATCCGTAAGTGAAAGTTTTTGTTAGGTTGTAAAATATTATAAAATCATAAAAATCAAGCAAAAAGTATTAAAATTCTTATAAAATTCCATTATTATATAAGTTCAAGTATTAAGTTTTCCAAATAATTTAATTTTAAACGTTACAAAATAATTTCAAAAATTTGTTTACTTATACAATTTCTATTTGTAATCATTTAAATACGGTTCAAGTTTTACTTTTTAGTTAAATTTATTAAGTTTCCTTTTCAGGGCCAAAACAACTGATATTCCTAATTTTATATTTTTACTAAAATTCATTACGTAGTGAACCGTTCTCGATAAAAAACCACAAGAATCTGGAAAATTTGAGTGTTATTAATATATACTACCCGGTCAGGTCTTACTTCGCTGGGCTATCCCGTTTAGCCAGGAGTCCAGGCTCCGCACCCTGGACTCCCGTTCCGGGGCCTTCAGATGAAAAGCCGAATCACTAAAATTCGTACCACGGAGGCCGGCAAAAATATATCTACTTGTAAAATTTGAACAGTCCAAAACAAAAATCAATAAATATTTGTTTATCTAATATCTAAAGCGAAGGTTCGTAGCGGTTATATCCGTTTGCAACAGCATCACGCGGGAACCCAACCCCACTAATTGTTTGCAAATTGTCAGAATACATTCGTGTTATCCCAGGAAAAGTTTTAAGCCAAAGATCGAATAATATTGATAAATAATACTAATCGAATAATACTGGCTAGTGAGAGTAATACTTATAAATAACAATTGAAGCCTGATAAACTCTCTTCCTCCAATTTTTCCCTCGTTCTTAACATAGAAGCTCTGACACGCTCCTCTTTCTATTTTAGCCTCCGAAACCACCGTAAGGTATAACTTCCGAGGATGAATGAGGATGACATGTCTGAATGTAAATGAAGTGTAGTCTTGTACAGTCTCAGGCAACCAAATCTGAGATGTGTAGTTAATTGAAACCTAACCACCAAAGAACACCGGTATCCATCGGTGTTCGATTACACTCTTGCTGTAGACAAACATCATATCCCTTTTTGTCTCCCTTTCCATTACGTTAGAATACCCTATATATCGGGAAGGGGTGAAGGTACATATATGAAAATCGGATACGTTATAAAACGCATGGTCTACTATTTTTACGTCGAAATACGAAATCAAAAACTGTATCATCATCCAAGAGGAAAGATTCACTAGTTCACCCCCAAGGGAGCTAGGGCCTCGATTTTTGGCTTAAAACCTTTCCTGGGATAACACGAATGTATTCTGACAATTTGCAAACAATTAGTGGGGTTGGGTTCCCGCGTGTTGCTAGCGGAGAGAACGGCCACAAATATTCTCATTTATATATTATATAAAAAATATTTACTGATTTTGGTTTTGGACTGTTCAAATTTTACAAGTGGTGTATATTTTTTATGGCTTCCGTGGTGCGGATGTTAGCGTCTCCGCCTTTCATCCGGAATTCCCGGATTCGAATCCCGGTTAGGAATGGCAATTTCACTTGCAACAAAGATTTCCATTTCATCTCATCCTCTGAAGCAATATCTAACCGTGGTCTCGGAGGCTAAAAAAAAGAATAAAAAAGTGAGTATATCTTTATATATTACGTAAAGTTATTCAAGACACCTTGTAGGTAGTCAAAAACTATTTTGATTTATAATTTCCATAAATCTTTTATGTTATGTTTTTATTCCCGTTGCGCGATTTATCGGGTAGAAGTTACATAATTACATCGAACAAGATTTAATGTTTTAATTAATTATCTATGAAGTTTAGCCCTTAAGGTCAAATTAATAACGTGTAATATGTATTTGTAGAGCCATCAAAGGAATCGATTAAGACAGTGTCTGTTGAATTAATTATCTTAATGTACTTGTAAAGGTTAAGGGTACTTCGTTGAATGAATGTATTTATTAGACAAAATTACTCCACTAAAACTTCTTTTATCAAAACTTATGATTTAGTAGTCGCATAAAGATTATTAAAATAAAATAAAGATTAATAAATAATAATAAGATAAAGATTGTTTTCTTTTTCTGCCTGTTATTCTTGGGCTAAAGGTTTTTGATAATAATTTTAACTAAATTTCTATAGTAACTACTTGTTTATTAATTTTTTTGTGTATATGATTTCATAACCTATATTATCAGCGGACTACTTTTCAGTTAAAAATTTCTGAGAATTATTTGATTGCGTACGCAGATGTAATCTTAAGTATAACGATGCAATAATAGTAATAATAATAATTCATATATAGAACAATAATAACTCCAAACAGTATGATCTGATCAAATGTTTGACAAAAAGTATAAAACTTTCTCTATATTTATTCAGTGGCTAATAAATACATATTATTTATTATTTCGAGGCAAATTAAATAAAAATCAATTACAAAAATAGATAATACATTTTAATTGAGTAGTAAAAAACAATCCATTATACCATTTTTTTAACGCTAAACAAACATTAAGGAAATAATTCATCAAAAAATGTAAAATTTTATTAAATTTATGAAAACATAATTCATGTTTACCGGTAGGTAATCATGCATTATACCTACCGCTGCTTACCGGTAGGTAATTATGTTAACTTATGTAGGTAACCGATGTTACCTACATAAGTTAACATAATTACCTACATCTTGCATTCTCTTTTATTATGTAATTTAAATGTGAACCAATTAACATTGTCGCAATTTAAATTGTTTCAAGTGCAACTTATGATTTTTATGGAAAATTCATCATAGGATTGTTTCATCATAGGAATAAAAATAATATAATTAATACATATTACTGTGTTGCTTTCTGAATATTTTCTCTTTGTTTTATCCTTTTATCAAGTTTCTCTCTCTTTCTGTGTGTGCACGCGCGCGCGCGCGCAAGCCCTTCTTATTTGCGACTACCATTAAACCTGACCGAATGTATTCATTGAATTTAAGTAGTATTATTTATACAGTTTAAGTGTAAGCATAAAATATAGAGAAATAAGTTAAATTTTACTTTATTAGATTAAAATACATTGTAATAACCCGCAGTTTTAAAGCTACTGTAGTATGATAACGTTTATAATTGTAAGAGATATAAAGTTATTTAAGAAAACTCATGAAAACTTTTGTAATCCAATATTATTCAGCAATCGGTAAATGTAATTCAGCGGCTGAATGTAACTTAGCGTTCCTAATGCCACTTATAATAGTGGAAAGCGTTTTCTTGTCAAGTGATGTTATTATCTCTATCTACTTTTTGCTCTTTCATGTTTCTTCTTTTTTTATTTCTTACTTACTTTTTCTTGTTATATTTTACTTCTTCTTCTTTTTCATACTCATCCTTCTCGCTATGCGATGTCGTCGGAGTTACTTCATCCGGTTTTTTTTTTTTGTTCTGTAAGTAGGCTATTTCTTTTATTCTTTAACTTTTCTCTGAAAGCTACCCATACTTTTAGCGGTTCTTTTTGTCTTTCTTTTCATGTGAAAAGATATTTAGTAGATTACAGGATATTGAATGGTTGTATTGAACTAAAACTTCTATTATTTGAGATAGCATTTTCAATTACCTTTGTTTGAATGACATTTCAGCCTGATTATTATTATTATTTATTTATTTAATTAAAAAAGTTAAATGGAAAAGAAAGAAATAGAACATTTTTTAACAGTCTTGTACTTGATTCGTAAACTGGATATTAAAAAAAAAATCACGTTTATTTCATTTTTTTACAATGTTTAGTAGTTTTACATTTTATAGCATTACATATAATTACCTTTTAATAACATTTTTTTATTGTTAATGTTAGGCTACTATTATATAAATAGGTAAATATATTATTAGCACATTACTAGTATTACGTTAAAAATTTAAATATTATAGTTTAAATATACGGCGTTGTCTGATCTCTTAGGAAAAGAGAAAGCAATAATACCTTCCTAATTTAACTAGAAAAGGCATTCGATAACGTAGACTGGAATAAAATGTTCAGCATTAAAAAAAAAAATTATGGTTCAAATACAGAGATAGAAGAACGATTGCTAACATTTACAGGAACCAAACAGCAACAGTAATAATTGAAGAACATAAGAAAGGGAGTCCGACAAGGATGTTCCCTATCCCCATTACTTTTTAATCTTTACATGGAACTAGCAGTTAATGATGTTAAAGAACAATTTAGATTCGGTGTAAACAGTACAAGGTTAAAAGTTAAAGATGCTACGATTTGCTGATGATATAGTAATTTTAGCCGAGAGTAAAAAGGATTTAGAAGAAACAATGAACGGCACGGATGAAGTCATACGCAAGAACTACAGCACAAAAATAAACAAGAACAAAACGAAAGTAATGAAATGTAGTAGAAATAACAAAGATGGACCACTGAATGTGAAAATAGGAGGAGAGAAGATTATTTATGGTGGTGAAGAATTTTGTTATTTGGGAAGTAGAATTGTTAAAGATGGACGAAGCAGGAGTGATATAAAATGCCGAATAACACAGGCGAAACGAGTCTTCAATCAGAAATATAATTTGTTTACATGAAAAATTAACTTAAATGTCAGAAAAAGATTTTTGAAAGTGTATATTTGGAGCGTCGCTTTATATGGATGTGAAACTTGGACGATCGGAGTACCTGAGAGGAAAGGATTAGAAGCTTTTGAAATGTTGTCCTATAGGAGAATGTTAAAAATCAGACGGGTGGATAAAGTGACAAATAAAGAGGTGTTGCATTTGGAAAAATATTGCTAAACGAAGACACAGTCTTGTAGGCCACATATTAAGGCATCCTGGAATAGTCGCTTTAATATTGGAAGGACAGGTAGAAGGAAAAAATTGTTTAGGTAGGCAACGTTTGGAATATTTAAAACAAATTGTTAGAGTTGTAGGATGTAGGGGGTATACTGAAATGAAACGACTAGCTCTAGATAGGAAATCTTGGCGAGCTGCATCAAACCAGTCAAATGACTGAAGACATTTTATAGCAAACATTAAATAAATCTGCAGAATAACAAATAAATAGATAATTGTTACATGTGACGGAATAAACATATATGCCAATTTAATAAACTCAATTACCTTGTCCGGCAGAAAATCAACCACCTTTTTACATAAAAGCAAATTTTAACTGATCATGATTGATAAAATATAGTATAATTTTTTAGTTTATTCAGAAACATATAATTTTCTATTTTGATGTTAGACGATATGTAAAATTAAATGTAAAAATTTCTTTTGTTTGCCTAACAAAACGAAATAGTCTGAATAATCTGTGTTAAATTGCCTGTGCAAAATTCAGTGAGTTTAGAAATTTGTAAATTCGCGCATAATTTATTGGAGTTAACGTAGAATTTAAATGTAAATTAATTGATTTAATCCAAAAGTTTCTAAGTTCGATTCCCGATCAGACATGATATTATTATAAAATAAAAATTTTCATATTATATTTCTACGGCCAAGTGTAAGCTCAAGTGGTAAATAATTCTTAAAAAAATAATGATAGTTACCGTAGGATGTGAGATATTTTTAATAAAACTGAAAAATATTTATTTAATTTAAATAATAGATAGTTAAATTGTCAGGAGAAGCGAGAAAATATAGAAGAGTAGTTATATCCGTGGAATGTACTTGATAATATAGGATGACAGTAGAGCAGTGCCGGTTTGATGGAGCAATGCGGTCGGTGGGGATCGATGCCCTGTCTAAACGGCCGGAGGTGGAGTGCTTGTGATCCACCGCATTGACCACAACAATACCGCGGTTACGTACTTGGTTTAGCAAATATGGAATATCAGTGGAGATGGTAACTGACAATGGGCCGGAGTTTGTATTTACATAGTGAGATTTTTAAAAAAATTATGTTCATAGAATATATTAATCGACTTCCCTTTTGTAAGAAGATAACGGTATAATTAAATGAATCCTAAAACTACATTATTTTATTTTGTGACCTTTATAATTATTTATACTATTTAGCATATAAAAATTGAGAAGAAACATTATATAAAACATGATGGACGAAACATAAGAAATTTTAAAGAATGTAAAGAAATAAAGGAAGAGATTATTATATAAACGGATTGAGAGTAGTTTATAATGCGGAAATAGTAGTGTTGGAGGAATTTTTAATAAAATTAAATGTTTAGTTGACATTTAAATATTTTATATTATTAGTATTTTGATTTTTTCATCGTACGATTTGATTTTATTTGCAGGATGATACGAATGCAGGATTTTCTTCAAAAATACTTTTTTCTTATTTGAGGGAGTTTTTGAGGTTTAATCTGTTGCCATTTTTGCTAATGATTAATTTTTGCGTAGTTTTATCGCTTCTTTAAGAATCGACAAAATGTTTAATTGAATTCGTGAGATTCAAACCAAGTTCTTCATTCAATTTAATGCCTAAGTGGGATGGTATCCGGTTTAGTTTGATGTCTGTAGAAGGTCTTTTGGCTTTGGTTAGGTTATATGTTGGCTCGATTTTTTTTTATTTTAATTATGGTGTCCATGAATTTATTTTCTGTGGCTGTTATTACACTATAGGAATCTGTGATGATTATTACTTTCCTATATCAGAGTTGTCGATGTGTTTTAATGCTTACAAAATAGCAAAACCCTTGCTGTTCGAAGATAGAAACGTCATCTGGGACTTTGAATAAATGATCTGTTTTTGAATTTTTGGCATAATCACAGTGCACCTTGTGCCTTTTTTTTGGATTTCGACTTATCTATGTATGTATATAATGTATACATTATATTATATATATATATAGATAATCTGCGTAATTGTGAACTAGTATTCTATGAGTATGATTTTGTAATCCGTAGTCATTCTTAGAAATGCCCGTATTGTCCTTTATCTCTAGTACTGATTGAAACTAAGAACGTGTTTTAACAAATTCTCATTTCATTATGATGTGATTGGTGATGTTGTGATCTTTGAGGTATTTTATTGCTCTCTCTTTGAATGGTTTAGGCGATTTCTTCGCATTTTTGTATTGAAATGAGAAATATGTGGATTATATGATGTCATTAACTGTGTTAAATGGTGTTTTTATTGTCGATATGGCATAATTTAATGTTATTATTTTTCTACGGTACTCAAGTAGTTGACGTAATATGCTTTCGATTGAGCTTATTCGGAACGCACAAATCGCCAGCCTTGATACATTAATTTTTCTTTCTATTTTATTTATTATTTTTTTTTTTTTAGTTATTTGTTAATTTTTTAAAGGTAAAAATAAAACTATAAAGATTATTAGTTTTCTTTAGTATCTTAAATAAATGTTTACTGCCTTTTTTTACCTAAGAACTTCATTATAGGATCAAGTTTACAGTGATTTTATAACATATGGGGTTCGTTTTTTTGTGTGAAAAATGCCGATGATTGAAATATAGAATCTAGTGGATGAGGTAATGACGTATTGCTACTCCAAGGAGGTCGGTAGAAGTTATGTATGTATTTATATTCAGTGATTACTTGACAATCATGTTATATAAAATATTTAATAATAAAACTCCTGATTTATACTTGTGTATAAAACAAACTTGTACATTTTTAAAATTATTTTTAAATTTTGACAGTGGAAATAGTTTTTATAGTAAATATTTTTAAGAATTTATTTATCAAGCATGAATAAGTTTGAGAAAAGATCATGGACATTCGTATGTGACGTTTAGTAATGATATAAATAAAAGATCAAAGATAAATGACACTTTTTCTCATATTTTATCTTCTTTATTTTATTATTTTAATCATTTATATTTATACATTAATTTAGTTTTCATCATATGGAAGTTTTTTGACGTTTGTTTTCTTTTATCCGTGTATTGTAGTACTTATTTATTATTAAAACAGATCTTGATTCTTTGAAATTTTGCAAAATAAAAATAAATGTTATATATAAAGTTAGCCGCTTGTTAAAAGAAATAATCTTATTTAATATAGGTCAAATACTTTAACAAGTAATTTTTAGTACGAATTATGTCATTTTTGTACTACACTTATTACCATTTATATTGGCGGTTTTCCCCATCGGCTGTCGGTAGAATCTACTTGTCTTTTCATCCCCACTATGACCCGACTCTCTTACTCCTCGTGAGCGTGCAGTGTACGTGTACGCTATTAACTCTGCAAAACGTATACAGTGAGCAAAACATCGCTTATCGTTTTAAACGGCCTTGTGTGAGAGAGCATATGTGTGTTTGAACTGAGATCCTATGGCGGAGACTGTGTACTGCGCGCGCAATCCGCCGATATTAATGTTAATGAGTGTAGTGTAATTTTATACACCACCTTTTTCTTGTTAGAGTTTTACGTTAACGATATACTTTTTAATATTTGTATTTTATCCTTTGTAAAGTTTATTTAGAATTTTATTAAATTTTTGTTATTTGTTGCCGTTTGTTGTTTAAATTAAATATTGAAAAGATCGAATAATTATCCATCCCACCTATATTATAAAAAAGTAAGAAAAATGTTAAAATACAAAATTCTCAATAAAACGAGACCTAATTGATCTACTGGGACGGGCCAAATCATTAAACATTCGGAGAGAATGTTTTATTAGGTGACACCTAATGAGGCCTCGTCCAAAATTTTTCCTCAACTGTTGAGTCGAGATAAAAGCGAATACTGGTTCTCCCTTTATTATTACATTTTAAGAAAAATGCTGGCCGCGAAGTGGCCAGGAAACGCAGCCCCCTACTAGTAATTTATTATTGTAAAGATATTATTAAAAGATGTTAGAAGTAACACTTATATGAAATTAGAGTATTACATTTACCGACAAATAATCATTTGTTGTCATTGATATAGTTTTTAATTTAAAAATAAATATTTTTATTTATTATAAAATCATAGCCTAATTTATTATTTCTTTTAAATTGAACCACTTGCATTAATTGAATTATATTTTATCAAATATAATTTAAATGTAAAACGAATTATGTAAACATTTTTATTTTTATTCAGTTTTTTATACTTATTATTCTGGTATTATTAGAAATTCAACGGTTGATTTTGTTGGAATGCAGATCATTTATAATATTATTGGCTCTAATTATAGCAACAAATCACCAGCCACATTGTAACTGGTGCAATGCTACATTATCATATGTTGCAAGTTGCTCATGCACCTTGTTACACGTCATACACTAGGAGACAAATTACTCTCTCTTTTGTACATTTTGTTTAAACATATGTTTAATTTGATTGGTATCGTATTACTTCCGCATTTCGATGAAGATTTAATTATTTAGGTAATAGTAAATAATACTACCATGAAATAATAATACGTTAATAATATTGCATTTTTAATTCGAAACTAATGTAGCCTAACCTTAGTCTAAGGTGCCTTTCCTTTACTATTTCTGTCTAGTCATAAATTTTTTGCGTGTTTTTACTTCCTTGTACGAAGTAAAGGAATTATTGTGATCCCGAAAAATTTCTCTTTTCATATTCCAACGAAAATATCCATTTTAACCATCCCTGAATTCATTTTTGACTAGTTTCGGCGTGACGTGTGTATGTGTATACGTATGTATCTCGCATAACTCAAAAACGGTTAGCCGTAGGATGTTGAAATTTTGGATTAACGACTGTTGTAACATCTAGTTGTGCACCTCTCCTTTTGAATGCAATCGACTAAACCAAAAGTGTCCAAAAAAGCCCAAAATCCAAAAATCTGGATTTTGAACTTTTTCTTAACTACAGTAATATGTCTAAAAAAGCTCAAAATCCAAAAAAAATATGGATTTTGAACTTTTTCTTAACTGCAGTAATAAGCCATCATTGAAAGCTTTTCAACGATATATCGTAAGTGGTACTTATTTTCATTAGTTCCAGAATTTTAGCCTAACAAAATTTTAATTAATGAAATATTTGGATCTTACAAGGGGAAGGCAAACTGGTTCGAATCCTACTTCATTTCCACTTTTTTTTAAATTTAAATATATCAATTTATTAATAATTATTAACCTCCGACTGTAAAAAAAAATTACAATAAATAATAATTCAATAATAATAAAAATATCAGAAGTTATTAATGAAATAGAATTTTATGTACTTTTTAAAATGTGTGTATGTAATTTAATAGGCGTACAAGGAAGTCATGTCGTGTCCACATCAATTTGTTTAAAATTGGAAATATATGACTATTATAATGTTATCATTAATAAATTAAATCTTATTAATTTTTGTTTTTAATGTAACTATTTTGATTTACAAATTTAAAGATATTAAATTAGGAATAATTAGTTATTAGAATAATTTACATAACAACCCACTTACTTCGCCACGTTTTGGTGTTATCTTGTTTCTCAAAAGAGGCTTACATCCATCTTCGTTAAATTGTTTTAATTAAACTTCGCTAAAGTTAAATCTCGTCTTTAATATTCTAATTTCGAAAGTTTTGTCAAAATTATATATGTTTTTTATAAAAGATTTATAATGTGTTTTTCACATAATTGAAATACAAATATGTTATATGTAAGTGAGGAAAGAATGAGGGATACAGCTAATCGTACACTGGGTAAGGCAGTTTCGTCTACATTTCACAGCATTTTAGCCTGTAAATATGATGCAAAATACTATTGTATTCAAATGCAGCATTAAAATAAGGTAATATACTAAGCAAACGTGTATTTAAGGTTAGAAATAGCTTTGCTAAAACATTTTACAAAGAAATATGTACAACATATTTGAAAATACGAATAGGCTTAACACAAATAAAGTGAAAGTAAGTGAGAGGTATAAACGCGTATTTTAGTGCGATGGTTTGTTCTGGATTAGCAGAGATTACTTTGAATGAGTAATCATAATTGCATAAAAGTGTTTTGGTTTTCAAGGGTTTTTGAATCTTTTTTGTAATTTTTTTAGATACATAAGTAATTAATAAATACATAAAATTCTAATCCCGGTAAAACAACTTAGTAATGTGTTCAAATTTGTAGAGAAAGGAATTGAGCCATACGCTATTTATTGATTTACGCTACCAAATCGAATTAATTGCCGCAAAAGAAAATTATTTGTAACTTATTTTGTTTCCAGGAAGAATTAATATAATTTAAAAAAAATTCGTTAATTTAAATGAAATACCTTTTTAAGGAATGCTTACGTTTCTTTGAAGTCTATTAACTCGATGTTACTTTTCTGGGTACAGCTCTGTTAATACTGCAGCTATTCAGTTATAAAGGGAAAGTATAGCAATCGGCCAAAATGTTGGGTTTTTGAAAATTTCGACTTTTTAAAGACCATCTTGGTAAAAAAAAAATAATAAAAAAAAAATAGAAGTATCCGGAAGATGTATATTTACATAAACATTACTTGGTCTGCTTTTTGATTAATTTTTTGGAGTGGTTAAATATAAATACTTCGCAAATCGCTCAAAAAATATCTATGTATAGGATATATGTGCCGTTAAATTTTAGACAAAATTAAAATAGTTCTTCCCTGATATCCCGGAAACCCGTTGGCCAGAGAGATTGAATTTGGCACAGATAAATCGAAAAAAACCAATACATAAAATTAAAGGATTAAAAACGCAAAAGGCTTTATTCACCAAATAATAAAGTCAAACCAATACTTTTTTTACTTACTTGTACGAAGTAAAGGAAGTATTGCGAACGCGAAAAATTTCGGTTTTCAGATTTCAACGGAAATATCCATTTTGACCATCCCTGAATCCATTTTGCCAAGTTTCGGCGTGACGTCTGCACGTACGTATGTATCTCGTAAAACTCAAAAAACGATTAGCCGTAGGATTTTGAAATTTTGGATTTAGGACTTTGTAACATCATGCACCACCTCCCTTTTTGATTGCAATCGAATGAACAATTTTTTAATTGATTTTAGTTTTTGGGATTTTGGATTTTTTCTTTACTGCAGTAATAACCATTAGAGAGCTTTTCAAAGATATATCGATATATACGATATATACGAGATATATACGAGTGGTACTTATTTTCATTGGTTTCTACAGACAGCCAAAGAAACTGTTAATTAATGAAATATTTGGATCTCACAAGTGAACGGCACATCTGATCGAATCAGACTCATCTCCTTTTTTTATTTTTATTTTTTTATTTAAATTTATTGATTTTTTAATAATTTAACCTCTGATTGTAAATAATTTTTCCGGTAAATAATAATTCAATAATAAAAAAAAATTAAAAATATCATAAGTTATTAATAAAATAAAATTTTATGTACTTTTCATTAAAAAAAAAAGTGTATATGCAATTTAATAGGCGTACAAGGAAGTCATGTGGTGCCCATATCAAATTTTTTTTAATTCATATAAAAAAAGAAAAGACAAAAAACGTTTCTCTTAAAAAAAAAAAACAAATCAAATTCAACTTTTTATAGTCTGTTTTTAGATTCTCTCCAGTACATCTACTTGTTTCGACCTATATCAATTTATGAGAGTGACGGGCGATATGTACATAATAGTAGTAAATTCAAAAAAAATATTTTTAAATCCAAATTCAAAATATTAAAATAAAAAATCCAAAAACAATAATAAAAGGCTGAAGTAAACCAATAAAAACAACCTTATTTGAACCCCCTGCGAAACAAAATATATCCTAACACCTTACATTCAAACAAAGGTGCAACATCCAAAGGAATAAACATAAATAAAAAAAAGAACAAAAATAAAATAAACTAGGACTGTACTACCCAGGTACCTACTTAACAGATCAATTCCATCAATAGGAAAAATTATTTCAATGATTAGAATCATAATATTCATATTCATTATATGAGAAACATTACACATATTTAAACGAATTACAATTTTTTTATAATATCCGACTATCATCAACTGAATAATTTTCAATTACACCACCACCACTGCACTCATATAACGAGTTACCAGTAACAACAAAATTCTAAGAGGGGCAGAAAATCAGAGCATTGTGATGACGTTACGAATTATATATCCGTAATTTACTTCTCGAGTAATGTAATATATGAACAGATGAAGTTCGGCGATGATTCTTAATTAATTAAAGTCATAAGTTGATGTTATCAATTCTTAATTATATTTGAAAATACTTTTTTTTTGTATAAATTGAATTTTTAATATACTTGAAATATTAAATGAATTATTTTGATATTATTAAATGTTTATTGTAACTGAAACTGTTTCTGAATGTGATTGTACAAGAATAATGCGATTGCCATTTGTGAGCGACTGGATGTAACTGGTACTGAACTAGAGTGACGACTGAAGATTTGAGTAATGAATGACGACAAGAATGACGATGGACTTGCTTAAATAATGTTGCTGGAGCCGCTGCTTCGTCAAGAGCCGAGTATATCCGAAAGTAGCCGAGTGATGTCGTCAGGAGTCGAGTGCATCCGAAAGGAGCTGAGTGACGTGTGGAGCCGCTGAATCGTCAGCAGCCGAATGCGTACGAAAGGAGCCGATTTTACTGTAAATATCCGAATGCATCCGACCGAAGCCGAAGATATTTAAATTTAAAAATTCTATTAAATACATTAAACCTCCAACATTTAAACGATAATTACAAAGTATAAATATGTAAGGAGTATTTAAAAATTAAAGAAACCTAAGTCTGATCAAGTAATATTGATTAATTAAAAAAAAACCTTTAATAAATTAATTCTTTAAAAGATCTTAACTGGCTATTTATCCTTTTTTTTCATTAACACTGAATAGCTTCTTTTTAAGCTTCAATTAAATTAATTATTTGGTTTAAGTATGAACATTTTTTCGTTATACTTAGGTCGAAATTAAATGTATTTTTACTTCTTTAGGTTAAGAAAGATTGATTTTATTTCAATACTTTTTATTTTTTCTCTTTCGTATAAATACATTAAATTATTACAATTTTTTTTTAAATTTTCAAAATTTTGTCTATTACAGTTTTAAAAATTTTTTTTTTAAACATGCGTATTAACCCTGTTTATTGGCCCTGTTTCTTTTTCCACGCTGGCTCCTGGGATTCAGCGTTTTTTTTGTTTTTTTTTAATTTCATAGTCGCAGTAATTTGACCGTGCAAAGGTAGCAAAATAATTAATCTTTTAATAGAGATCTGAAATGAATGGTTTGACAAGATATATACTTTAATTTAGATATATATGTTTTAAATTTATGTTTAAGTTTTTAGCTTAGTTGTTGAAGTGGGATGATAAGACCTTAAAGATTATTATTTTTTTTATTTATATTTATTTTAGTTTAGACTTTTTTTTATTTTTATTAATTATTACTAATAATCCCGGTATTATTACTATTATTGATTTTATATATACAATCATTTTCGGCAACATCGAGCAAGGGGACATCACTAGATTAATATTAACTTTTAAGCATAAAAAACGAGGGTACTGAATGGGACTCGTATTTATAATATCAAATTTTTCCAACTGTATTTAGTATTAATAGAAGACATAAAACCGTCTTTAAAAAAAAGTGTATCCCTTGTTATCTGTATTAAGAATTTAAACAAATTTAAATGTTTTTTTTATAAATTCTAACATCTTAATATTTTTATAAGTTATTATAAATATTTTTTTTTAAATTATTATTTATTTATTATTATTATTTTTTTTAATTTTTATAAATAATTTTATTTTTATAAATTCTAACTCTTTATAAAATCTTTTTGATAAAAACGTAATTTGGTCAAGGGGAGGGGTCAGGAACGCAAAATCTTTTTTACTAAAAATTTCGATTTCTTTATCAATTACACTTTTAATATGCATAATTCGTAAGGTAAAAACATCGTTTCATTATTGGATTAAATCGGCTCCAAATTTTTTTAATGAGCATTTGATCTGTTTTTGCATGTTACTTAAAATATCGCACAATTAAGTCTTTCATATTTAAAACTCTGAGGCAAATTTAAAATAAAAATCTATTAAGGGTAAAGGTGGAAATGTTATTCAGCCCTTTGTTGGTTTTTTTTCTTTATTATTAATCTATTGTCCGTAAATTACCCAAAAACGATTGCATTTAATATAACAAATAATGAAAACATTTATAATTTTGAATTAATTTTGTCGAGATAAATTTTTTTCAGAACGAGGAGGCTCCACTTCTCTTTTTTCCTAACTGTTTATAATATTTTAATATACGTAACGTGTAAACATATATAAACGTATTTACAACAACTATGTGCATTAATATAATTGTATTTAAGTACTTACCCTAACGTCTTGAGATACACTGAAACTTTCACAACACTTGGTGTGGAAGTACACAAATTATTATAGTATAAACATTAGAAACTGTGTTGTAAAGTTAATTTATTGCATTAAATTAATACTTTATAGTACAATGATATGAGTAAAACATATTCTATATTATTTTAATATATTTACGAAATAAAGCAGTCAAAAAAGATTTATTTGTATACAAAATTCACCAAACGAAAAGACTTGTTAATTGTAACTTTATTATTATTAAAAAAAAAAAAAAATTAATAAGTAATGAAACGTAAGTAGATAAAATTTGTACTTCCAGTTTAACAGCTGTAATTTGTGTTAAGAAAATCATTTCTTCATAGATTTATTAGTTAATTCAATTATATAATACTGCAGCATTTATCTACGTATCTATGAAATTGAACGTATCTCGTTTCCTTTCCATTAATCTGCTGTGATTACATATGCTCTCTCTCTTTCTCTCTCTCTCTCTCTCTCTCTCTCTCTATATATATATATATATATATATATATATATATATATATGGTTAAATTCTGTTATTAATTTCTACATTACTTTTTTACTACAATTTCTATTTTCTTATACAACATTTTTGTTAAGTTATGAGAGGCGAATTGCCTATAATATGATTAATATTTCCTGACTTTTATATCTTTTTTCTCATCAATCAATGGCTTATCGTAATGAAATTTGAATAGTTATTTACTTTTTCTACTGGTATAATTAATTCTTTATTAAAGTTTCAACTTTTTATCGTTAACACTTTTTTTACTTTTCTGACATCACAGCTCTAGAGCTATGTTACAAGAAGAAAAGAATGGTAATCAGTTAAAGAATGGGGCATGCCTTTTTTTTTGCATTTATCGACGTTTCATGACCTAAGGACCCCAAAGAATAAAAAAGTCGAGGGCGGTAATGTACGAATGTTGACGTGTTTGAACCTTAAAAACTTTTAACTAGATAAACCGATTTTGATGGAATTTTGGATTGAGACTCGTGTATATGGGGCAGTTTGTAGGTAAAGGTTAAGGACAACGACAAAGAGGTGACTCTTTCAGTAAGAATTACGAATAAAACTATCATATCCAAGACTTACTAGTAATATTGAGGAATGGAATCTTTTCTGATGTCTTCTTATTTTTCCAAATATGTTATTTTTTATAAGCATAATGGGCCCACTGAATTGCATCTAACAGTTCATACTTGAAATGATACCAACAGTTGATAAGTATGTAATGAACATCAATATTTTCAGGGAAAGCTAGTTGAGACTAGTGTATCTTGTGCCTCAACTGTTTACAGATAAAAATTATTTAGTATTCCATTATCTACCTTCTCTAGCTTAATTAAATAAAAGAATATTTATAGTAGATTTTCTTTAACATCCTAGTTATTTCCTACGTAGTGAAATATATCTAAGGTACTTCGAACGACAATTTTATTTTAATTGTTTTTTCCTTTGAATTACTGAAATTAAATATAGCATGAGTAAGACCTAATTATTTCCAAGCTGGCTTCAGGTCTTTAAATAAAATATTAAAAAAAAAAAATCTAAATAATTTAATCAGTGTTTTACATTTTCCATATTTAAAAAAAATAAATAAATAAATAAAAAATGATTTTATTATTTATGAGAAAAATTTATTTTTATTTCAAAATATTTAATTAATATTGTAATTTTTATATATTTTTTTCAATTTGTTTTGAAATTTAGCATTTACTCTCAATTCTTTACTCTCAGTTCTTTAAATTTACAGAAATTTGACCTATATATTTATATTTATATTAAGTGACTCTTGTGTATTATCTTTGTTTATAATATACTTAGGTAAATATCTGCCTGACTTTGAAGCAAACATGCCATTTTAAACAACAGTACTCAATAATAGACATAACACTTTTAGTATTACATTATTATCATTTTTGGTTGAAATAAACTGCATATATACTTGAGGTTAATTATACACAAATAATGGTGTATGACCTACTTAAACTTACGAGGGTGAAATTTATTATAATGCTGAGATAAAATTTAATAGCCAAATAAAATTTCAACAATTATTTTATTGATATGTAATTTGAAATTCGTTGTCAGAATTCATGTAGATTTTTTCTTATACTGATGTAATAATAAATATTTTACGAATATTTACTTTTTCTATTGATATGTTGACATTATAACGAGAGCAGAAAGTCGCTTTTATATGTACTTTTATGATGTAAACAGTTAAAATAAGTTCTAAAAAATGTCGACTTATCAAATATTGTTTTATTAATATCTGTAAAAAATTTATATAAATTAAATTTTATTGATATATATATATTTTTAAATAAAATATTTAAGCGAGAATAATGATCAAGCTGGGTTACTACCGATTAGAAATTCTATAAAATTCTATTGTCGTTTTATTTAAATCACGACCAAGAACAAATTAACGTACGAGTACATTAAAAATCAGCATTGATAGAAGAGTCGTCCTAACATATACATATATATATATATATATATATATATATATAAATTTAAATACCTTTTTTTTGTTAATTTAATAAATTTATAATACTTGCATACCAGTAAAGCTAAACATATATCTTTATCTATAGAATACACGTTTGAATTTATTTTGAATGATACCAAAGTTTCAGAAATAATAGTTTACAATTTTATAAGTGTTTTTAATAATAGTTATTATTTCTGAAACTTTGGTATCATTCAAAATAAATTCAAACATATATATTTTTTAAGTAAAATTGTCAAAACTTTGTAACCTGTCTTTCATTATGGCTTGGTTACATGCCAAGTATTAATACTTGGCATACATAAGTAATGACAGGTTTAAAATTTTAATATTTATACCGTTCTTATAATATTGCCAACTTAAGAAACCACCGTCAAAATAATTAATTTGGTGTTTTACAAATTCATATCTATATATGTAAATTAAAAATGTATCATTTCAATGCGTTACTTCTATACTTATAAATTTTAAAATCAATATTATTATATATTACTAAGCTAGAGAAGGTAGTTTTATGTCAGATAAGAAGTTATTAAATACTTTTTATCCTTAAACAATTGAGGCACAAGAGACACTAGTCAGAGTAGCTTTCCCTGAGTATATTGATGTTCAGTATATCGATTGTTATTATCATTTAAAGGTATGAACTGTTAGATGTAATTGAGAGAGCCCATTATGCTGATAAAAGTAACACACACATGTTTTTGGAATAATTCTATTTCACTCAAGATTTCACTCTTTTTATCCGAAACGTCAAAAAAAGGAAGTTTATTTGCACTATTAATACGTCCTATCTCACTTCGGTTTCCGTCTGTTTGCCAATTAACTTGTTTTATTATTACCAACAGTAGGAATTATTGTTTTTTTTTTTATTCGATTAGTGAAGGATGTAAAAATAGACAAAATTGTCAGATTAATTTTTGAGTTCACAATAAAGACTTAATATTATATATAATAAAACATAATTGGATAAATTTAATATTTATGGAGCTAGTAGAGTTTAAATAATTTCAATGAAAACCATTTTTGAATTTTCAAATTTATTTATTTTCTAGAAATTGTTGGGTATAAGTACACCAAATTTCATTACAATACCTCAACCTGTTCTGAAAGATATGCAATTTTTTGAGGAAAAACATAATGGTTGGTAGAAAATGAAGAAATAAAGGGCATTTATCTACATGGAATATTTTTCCATAATTCCTACATGGATTTTTTTATTAAATAAATATATATATATATATATATATATATATATATATACCGATTTTTTTTAATATACACATTCATAGGTTTCTCGTATATAAGTTTATATTAACTAAAGCTATCTGCCATATCAGATAATCTCATATTATTCATTTTTCAAAGTAGTCGCAAATATTCACTTAATATAGTTTTTAAACGTTTTATTATTTGTATGCTTAAGGTTGCACGTAATTTTCTAATATAATATATTCCTTATTTACTAATAGAATGAATAGTATTTACTTTTTACTTCATTGTACGAAGTAAAGGAATTATTGTTTTCGCGAAAAATGTCGGTTTTCAGATTTCAACCTAAATATCCATTTTGACCATCCCTGAATCCATTTTGACTGATTTTTGCATGACGACGGTACGTACGTACGTATCTGTCTGACATAACTCAAAAACAATTAGCCGTAGAATGTTGACATTTTTTATTTAGGACTGCTGTAACATCTAGTTGCGCACCTCCCCTTTTGATTACAACGACTGGGTCAAAAGTATCCAAAAAACCCAAAATCTTAAAAGTTTGGATTTTGGACTTTTTCTTAACTGCAGTAATAAGCCCTCATTGAGAGCCTTTTAACAATATGTCACAAGTGGTACTTGTTTTCATTGGTTCCAGAGTTATAGGCAAATAAAAATTTAATTTATGAAATATTTGGATGTTATACGGGACACATAGGTTCGAATCCGACTTCATTCCGACTTTTTTTTAAATTTAAATTTATTCATTTATTAATAATTATTATTAAATAATTATTTAATTATTATTAATAATTAAATACCTAAATTAAATGTTTATGTTGGATATATATATATATATACATACCTATCCAGATAGGTATTTTGTACGTTTTTATTACTGTATATAAATTCGATTTATTATTATTATTTTGTGTTAATTATGTATAAACCTTTTCTTTAGTGAGGTTATTGGCCTAGTAACTCCATAATAGTATTTTTTTTAGTTTAATCACAAATTAACTTAATTAAAATAATATTTATATAAATTTCTAATATTAAGTGGAATTACCTGAATTCTTACCATCATTAGAATTCAGTTTGGATTTCCTGTTAAAAAGAAAAATTCCTTACACTAAGAATTATGTGATTAATAAAATTTAATTATTGTCTAGCTGTTCATCGCATCGGGAGTACGAATTTTTACAAAGTTATGTTTTTTGACAGTTGTTTTATAGAAATTTTATTTTCGTTTTTAATAATTATTTTTTTTTAACGATGAAAGTACCATCGAAAAAAGTTTAAAGCATATGTTTGTGACTTAAAATATACTTAAATGAAATAAGTTTACTGCTTTATTGTATATACAATTTATATATATATATATATATTTATAAACATGTATAAATACGCGTACGTGGCTGAAATGGTTGGAAAAAAATTGACGAAGAGAATTTTCTCGAAGAGCGATAGAAGCAGAACGAACACTGTGTGGTTCGCACAGGTTGAAATAAGATCTCTTGATTGCATATATAAATCCAAGAGATATAAGAAACAGAAATTCATTAAGAAAGAAGATCTAAGTTTGTGATGGTTTTCGGAAAGGAACCGGAGAATATAGCAGAAAAAATGAACGCAAAAAGGAAGGAACAACATAGTGTGAAAATTAAGGAATATTGAAAGAAGAGGAAATCAGCCATTTACCATTAAACGTGGTATTTCGTGATACGTGTTAAACGTACTTGCATAAAATTGATCCTATACGTAGACCTATTGCGGCCGGTGACGTGAGAAATAAAAAAGGCATTTAAATACATATATATATATATTTTTTTTTTCTTAAGCTATAATCCCCAACAAAATCTTTGAATAAATGAATTATTTCTAATCGAAATGAAAAAAAATATATCTTGAAAATGTATTTGTGAGAAATATGTAGATAGATAAAATAAAAATTAATTATATGAATTAGATCGCAGTTTTTCTACATTACAATGTACATTCTATAAAATATTTATATTTTTCATTATATTTTAACGTTTCATGAAAAACATATATTTACTTCATAATCATTTTCGTCAGTTTTAGATAGATTTCATAAGAAAGCTACCTATTATAATGGGTACCATGATTCGACTTCCGGAAAATTTCGACATATTTTCGCGTTTCACATCTCCCCGACCCCAAAACCACCGTAATTTCCAAAGTTACATTTATATACATATTTCACCTTCTTGTGAAAGAACGAAGGAGAAATTACCATTTTTCCTAAAGATATTTTTTGTTTAGTTTTACAAGTAGAATCCGAAAAGTATAGCAGTCCACCATTTTAGAAACACTGTGTACGAGTATATGTATGTTTAAATAAATTTGAAAAAAAATTATACTTTATACAAAAGTGTCACCCGCACGCTAACAGCGTGCGGGTGACACTTTTGTATAAAGTATAATTCAGTATACGTATAAGTCAGTTCTTGTCGTACTGACTAGTATAGGATAATTAAACTAATTATCCTATACTAGTACTTACGTGTATTAAAGAGCAATGTTTTTGATGGGTATCATTGCTTCTATCACTTTCCGCTATGAGAATGGAAATTTATAGAGTATGAATAACGCCATGCTTAACCGGGATTTGAACCTAGGACCTCTGGATGAAAGGCTGAGACGCTACCACTCCGCCACGGAGATCGGCGGATGTTTGTCAGAATGTCTTTTTTTTTGCAGCCGTGTTTTTTAATTTTTAATATTTATGTCTTGTTTATTTACACTTTAAAAGTATGTTAAAAGAATTTACATGGACAAAACTTGAGTAATATATAATTTTCAAAAACTTTGTATTATAAAATTTTGAAATTTCCTTCACTTGTAGTATTTGGTACTCATTCTTTACGGTTTTATTTGCTGAAGTTACATTTTTACAAAGAAAATTTAGAGGAAAATGTTTAAAATTATTTTAAACATTTTCTAAGTTTTTTAATTTAAATTTAAGCGATTTTTCCATTGTTTAAATAATTGTTTGATAGTACTAATAGTTTACGAGTAAAATATATCATTTATCTTTTCCCATAAGGATTTTTATTTTGTGCAATTTATTTTAGAATTATTTATGTATAACTTAAAAGAAGTTATTATTATTTTTTAATAGTTTTTAACAATTTGTAAGTGCATATTGTTTTTGTTCTTTATTATTCAACGACAGTAATAATAATAATAATAATCAGAAGTAATTAATTATTAATTTATTTATTCTTTCTCTGGTAATTATGAGTAAATATCTGGACTATCCCAATTATAAGTATCCTATTCTTTTTTTTTTTTTTTGTTAATTGTACTATTTTTATTTTATTATTTCCAAAATAAAAGACAATTAAAAATTATTATACTATTAAAAAGTGTTGATATTAAAAAATATATTTTTTTTACTTTAAAATTGTTTACATATTATTAGTTTTTGATATGCTTACCTGATTTATTTTCTTTACATTAAGATAATCATTTCTTAAGCGGGAGCATATTTCTTAGGACCAGCTGACACTGTTCTGTGTTCGTTCTACTACAGCTGTTGTGCTAGACTACTAACTGGACGTTGATACCGGCCAAGTTTTCCACTATTTTTAGACCATGGCCGTTTTCATCACGTGCTCTCCCATTGCTGTCTTTGTTTTTACAATTCTCTACAGTTAAAATTAAATTGTACTTAATTAATTTTTATTATTTATGGTTTTATAATAAACAGCTGAGAGAATTTATGTATGACAATTTTCTTTTAACAAGATATCTAATTTAAATGTTAAGTTTCTTAAAGTAATATTTTTCGTAGGGAAAAACGTGTTTTATGTTTTTCATTGATGTAACGTAACATAATGTCATAAGTTGTAATTAATTTATGATATAAAAACGTGTTTTCATTTTTTAATTTTATTTAAGCCCGTCATTCATTTTTATTCAATAAATATATTTATTTTCGATTTATAGCGAAAATTATTTATGTTAAATTATAATCTTTTAATTTTTACCGACGTAGGATGGATTCCGAACTTGGTAAATAATATTGCCTAATTGAAAGTACGTTAATTTAAATTCGTACTTCTCAGAAACGGATTATAAAAATAATTTTAAAAATTATACAAAGTTAATAAAGTATACAAAGCAGCTAGTCGTATTAATAATAAATATCCCTTGGCACGCCGGAAGGGAGAGGTACAGTTCACCGGTACTAAGTAAGGGATAAAAATGATTTCCACCTTAAAGTTAACAAAAACTTTAAATTTACTCAATACGACAATGGTTGCATGTGAAAAATGTTTCACATGTTTAACATACGACAAGCCCATCTTCTTACAATTCCAGCAGAAGTTTGGTTATCCCTTGCCATATCAAAAATTATTTCACACACAAATTTTATGTAATGTTTAGAGGACTAACGGCCATTTTAAACCGATTCGATATTGTGCCTATTAAGGGAGGTATGATGTTTTGTGTCTTCAAAACTCCATTTTTTCCACTCCCTTGGCCAATGGTTGATGATATAAAAAAAACTTTACTGAAATAAGTTTTAGTCTCTTATCCAAAGAATAGTAGAAACTTTAAACGAATTCGGTGTTTTACTTAATAGGAAAGTTATAGCGATATATATATTTTTTTAAAGCCCCCTCATTTCCATACCTATGGTCCGATTTTAGCCGTTAACGAACTCGACCAAGATTTTCGGACGAGTTATTTTGAACGAACAATTTGAAAGTGATTGGCGCAAAATTACCGTAGTTATCATATCCACAAGAAAGTGAAATATATATATGTGTGTGTATGTATTTCACTTTCTTATATATATATATATATATAAACTTTTGAACTGATTGTGGTTTTGGGGTCTGAGGGATGTGAAACGCGAAGGTATGTTGAAATTTTCCGGAAGTCAGATCATGGTACCTATTACCTAGTAATCATGGTACCTATAAAGGTACCATGATTGGCTTTTATTCGGATTTGAATACTAAAGCGGTGTTCTTCGATGGATAGGTTTCAGTTAACCACAAATCTCAGGTATAGTCGACCCGAGTATGTACAAGACTGTATCTAACTCACATGTCATGAACATGAGACGCGGCCAACTACGGGCCCCGAATGCAGAAAGCTGCATGGGATATATGGAGACTTCCGCAATATTTATGAGAAATAAATAAATGTAATGCGAGCTGAGTAGGATGTAATCAGGGAGGATATATATTTATCTGTTGAATTTCGTATAATTTATTTAAGTAGTAAGCTTTTGTTTTGCAAATACTTTATTATAACCAATTCGTATGTGCAAGTAACTTGTCTGCCTCTACAGAATTTACAGATATAAATGTACTGGTAATATAAATTAATGAATGCCCATTTTTAATATCAAATAATCATGAATTAGATGTAGAAAATTATTAAATGTAACTACGAAAGAAAATTTTTTTCTAATTAATAAAAAGTAAATTTTTAATAAATAAAAGTAAAAATATTTGAAAAAAATTACGATAGAATAGAGTTTTGAAAAACATTTGAGAATTTCAAACTAGACAAAAAGGAAAAACCAAAGAACAACTCCAGAAAATTTACAGAACAAAAACAAACACTCTCGGAAAGAATGAACAAGTACTAGAAACAACTGAAAGAAAATGAAAAGAAGAAAGGAACTGCATCCAGATCTAAAAACGTCTAATCGAAAGAAAATGAAAAGGTAAATTTAACATACAGATTAAAAGAATGATTAAAACTAAAATAACAAAGCATTTATCAAAGTAAAAGTATATGAAACCAGTTAAGTCGATATTAGTCTAACATTCTTTTTGAAAATTGGTAATAAAATAAGTTTATTAGAATTCAAATTAAAAAAAAAATATATCCTAATAGGTAGGAAACTTACTTTGACATAATAATGGAGAAAATGATTTTTTTTGTTTTTTTTTTTTAATGATAATTATGATATAATAATCCTGTAGAATTTTAAATTTATTAAAAATGTTTTTATGATACTTTTTTTTTAATTAATAAGAAAACTCTTTGAAGGGCGGAAGATCATTCTCATTAGCGATTACGTTTCCTTACAGAGCATTTACTCTTTAATTATTTCGTTGTTTTCTGATTTATCTAATTGTACTGGTGCACCGGGATAAATGGTTTTTATTTTTATGCTGTCTATTTATATCAATGAAATATTTAACCTTTATTGTTAAAAAAAACTTGGGTTTAAATAAAACGTGGAAGTGCATGGCAACGTCTCAGCCTTTCATTCGGAAATTGTTAAGGTCGATACTCGGTAATAGCTTAGAATTTTTCATTTGTTACAAAATTTTCCATATAAACTATAAACTTACGGTGAATAAATCAAATAAAAAAGAAGTATTTATATAAATCTGACTTCCATAAAATATTAGTTACGTGGAAGTCTATTATAACTGGTTTCTTTCCGCAATGACCTCTTAATTGGCGGTTCAAAATTGTAATTTGTGTCTAACTTCTAATTTGAAGTGTTTATCTATATATCTAAGGTTATATGAATTCATTAGTGATGTGTAAAAGATATATTTTTCATTTTCAGAAATTCATTTTTCACTCGATCAGAAATTATTTTTTCTCATTTTATTAAATTCCATTTCTAGAAACTATTAAGATATCGACATTTACTAATATTTTAGTAATGGAGATTGTTAATATTTTGGTAATGTATATATATGTTTTTCCAAATATATTTTCCATAATATTATTTGACTTCTTGAGGTAAATCTGCCATATTCTAATTAATTTTTCATCCTACGTAAAGAGATTGGGGATTAAGACATATGGTCAGTCCGAGTTGGAAGTTATTGTACTTATATGACATTTTGTTAAAAGATATTTAAAAGATATTTTGTAATTTTGTTTTATTTGACAGTTGTTTTTTTATTATTCTGGATTATTATATTTTCATTAACTTATAAACAAATAGTAATTTGAAGTGTTTCTTTAAAAAATATTTGTTTAATATTTATTTATTTTTTAAGGTTACTGATACCCTTGTGTGTATATATATATATACACACACTACACAGAGTGTTTCTAAAATGTTGGCTAAACTTTTTCGGATTTTACTTGTAGAACTAAACAAAAAATATCCTTAGGAAAAATGGCAATTTCTCCTTCGATCTCTCCCTGTCCGCCATTTTGTTATTTTTATGTAATAATTTATATCTCGATTTCAGATTGATGAATTACATTAATATTTGGTAACAGTCTTGGTAATAAAGTTTTAAAATTAGCGAAAAATCAGGACTTTAGATATCTTTGGAAATTACAAAATGGCGGCCATGTTTATTTTTCAATCCGTTATATCTCCATAAATATTAGTTTTATAAAAATGTATGTTATATGCTAAAATATTAAGCCTTTGAACAAAAAATGACATTTTATTTTTTTTAAATCGGTTAACAAATATTGGAGTTATGGGAGAAATTTGATATTGTAATTTTGTGCCATAATTATTAGGTCTATTATTGTGAGAAAACTATTACTTAATTTACAATACTAGAATTAATAATAAATAAAAATAATTCATATTTCATCAAATTGAACGTAAAGTGGTGGACATGAAAACAGACATAATTACATAAATTATCTGGCATAACTCTGCTATTTGTTAACCGATTTTCAAAATTAACTTTTTTTTTTTCAAAATAAAGGCTTAATATTTTAGCGAATAACTTTATATATATATATATATATATATATATATATATATATATATATATATATATATATATATATATATATATAGAGAGAGAGAGAGAGAGAGAGAGAGAGAGAGAGAGAGCATGTTTCTAAAATAATGGGCTTGCTATTATATATCTATATACAGATTAAAATTGTTTAATAAGCGAAATGAGTATCTCGATTAATGTTTCTTACGTTTTCTGTTTATGATTTCATGTTGTTTATACCTAACCGCTAATCTTAAACAATAATTCTATTTGAGAAATTTTGAGTATAATTAATTACTTTGTTGATTTGAAGATGATTATACTTTTTTCTTTTTATTCATCTATTAACCTCCGGGAATTACCGTTCAGGTATTACTTTAGAGGATGAATGGGGATGATATGTATGTGTGTAAATGAAGTGTAGCCTTGTACAGTCTCCGTTCAACCATTCCTGAGATGTGTGCTTAATTGAAACCCAACTACCAAAATACACCGGTATCCGAAATTTGTTATTCAAATCCGTATAAAAGTAACTGCCTTTACTAGAACTTGAACGCTGGAACTCTCCACTCCCAAACCAGCAGATTTGGGAAGATACGTTCACCGCTAGACTAACCCAATCGGTTGATGATTATACTGATTTGTCGTTATGCAACTGTATCATGTTCATATTCAATCACTAGATTGTTGATGTCGGTAAT